>NC_087154.1:8702500-8785000 GCF_035594125.1 Scylla paramamosain
CAGAAAGTGCCGAGCAAAAGGAGAGGGAGGTGGACCGCGGCAGGCACTTCAGCAACCCCCTGCCAGTCAGAGGCCCACGTTAACACCACGCTGTGGGATTCGGATTGAGGAGGAATATAACACGGAACACATACACTAGGCACCACATCCACAGGGGAGGAAACAGGGAAGCACAGGGCGTCACTTCCTCAAGTTGAAGCAAAGTTGAATCAAAGTCAAATCCACCAGCAAGCACGCTGGGCACGCGTCGCTGTCACTATCGGCACACTCGCTCACACTGAAATGGTGGTGAAAAAAGAAACACGTCCTTTATGTTTGGGGAAAAGAAAGATACCCGAGCCTCAGTCCAACAGGGTATTCCAACACAGGCAGCCGCGTGATGCCGGCACAGGAGTGGCTGCACGACGCACGTCTTTTCTCTAGCTGAGCTGTTTCCACTCTGCAGCTGGTTGCTTCTCCGCCTCCCAACCCGTCCTCCTTCCAGTACCCTTCTCTTACACTCATGCGTACACTCACAACACACACACACACACACACACAAACACACACACACACCGCGTAGTGTAGTGGTTAGCACGCTCGGCTCACAACCAAGAAGGCCCGGGTTCGAATCCCGGGAGTGGCAAGGCAAATGGGCGAGCCTCTTAATGTGTAGCCCCTGTTCACCTAGCAGCAAGTAGGTATGGGAGCCCGTTGTGACCTCGCTGTCCCGGTGTGTGGTGTGTAAGTGGTCTCAGTCCTACCCAAAGATCGGTCGCTATGAGCTCTGAGCTCTTTCCGTAAGCTCTTTCCGTAGGGTAGCTGCTGGCTGGGTGACCTACAGACGACCAACAGACGACCATAGGTGAATCACACACACACACACACACATTGACTAATCTGAGTTTAAGTATTCTTCAGTGACATTAATTCCTATCTCTTTTCATATCGCGTTCATAAATGATACTCATATATGTATGGGGGAAAAATAAGTGTCCTTGCGTGGCGCTTTTTTTGTTCTTGCTGATGGTGTGGTTGTCTTTGGCCTGCTGCACCTTCAGACAGGTTTTCCCCAAGGTTATGTATTTTGAATACTTAAATAATTCATTTCATACAGGGAATGCCACGTGTAAGCCTGGTGGCTTCTTACAGCTTCCCTTGTTCCTTATGTTCTTATGTTCTAACTCCTGATTAAGACTTCTCTCATACTTCAAGAATACTAACGTAGTGTATTCAGCATGTTGTACGAACAACTAGCTCATGAATGATAAGTATGCAGTGAGCAGGACACGTGTGACTAAGGTAAATGGAAATATTGAGAATGTGAAACCAAACTTTGAGCCACGAGCAAGAATTTGAAAAAAAAAGTCTTATAATAAGAAAATAGAAAAAAATAACCTTGGTAGTTGAACAAAATAACTAAATGAATAATAAATAAGTAAATAAATAAATAAATAAACAATTAGATAATTAAGTTAATGAGCAACTGAAATAAGTAAATAATTAAATAATGATTAAATATTCAAATAAATCACCAAATAGATAAATGAATAAATAACACCCACACACACACACACACACACACACACGTACTGTATTACATGCTCCTTGAGGAGCATGTAATACACTTTTTCGTGGAGCGGAGAGGGGTGAGGTCCATCAAAGCGTCAGAGACGAAGGTTGTGTGTAAACGTGCGATGCTGTTCAGTATGGTAAACTACGATATTTTGGATCACTCAGCAGGATTTCGCGTCTGAAGTTCGATTTTACAGCTGTACATTATTCTAATCCTCTAAAAGTTACGTTAATGCTGATAATAGTGTATCGCGAATATTAACGTGTTAAAAGATCACTGAGTATCAGAAATATTAGAATATTATAAGGGAAATATCAAAGGGATGTGGCTGACGTTCGTCATCGTTCGTTTGCAGTTAGTTATCACTTCCTTTTTAATTTGTTATTGTTAAAAAGTTAGTTATTTATTATTACCATTGTAACGATTTCAAACAAATTTTGAAAGACTTACCTTACTTATTCATGAGTGTCCGAACATTACCCAACTAATCCTAACTTAACCTTGCCTAAACCAGTCTAGTGTGTTCAAGAGTGATCGGCACCTACTCTGTTACCGCCGAGCGGGTGAAAGTTGTTGTTGAACAAGCGTATGCTAAATAACATGTTCTGTGTTATGAGAGATAAAGTGAACTAGTATATTAAATTCTGGTGCTATAAAGGTTAAGTAAATGGGGGGAGTATAATCACCAGCTGTGTCGCCTCACAAGGTCCTGTGAGGCTGGTGGTGAGAGACTAATATGAATCATGGGTAACACTAAGGAAACTGAGTTAATCAGAGTAGAGATTAAGCAAACTGAATTCATTATAGTAGTTAATTGCAGTAGTGAAGTTGTGTGAGAGGAACTAGTTGTGAAGAGCTTAGCTGCAGAGAGGTAGTGAGGGTCGTGTTTACGTGGTAAAGTTGATGACATGGCGTGTAGGATAGATAAGACACAGCGGGATCTCTGCAGAGGAATGAGTCACCCGGGAACTCTTGCTGACCCAAGGGTAAGACGGGCAGGCGTGAGGCGCCGAGGGCCAGCAGGGACGAAGCTCGCAGGGACAGATCCCTTTGTACCGCCATCGAGTTTGGGTGTGACTACTCCAGGAAAGATCGGACTTCTACAATACAGACGCAGGTGTTGCTTGGTGACAGGCCTCCTTAAGACCCCAAACACGTGAGTTCCACATCTGTATTACGAGGGATCGATTGCCCTAATTAGCATAATCCATAATTAGTGATGCATTATGTTGATACAGTATGTAATGGTTAGTAGTGCTACGCACGTCTTATGTTTATCATGTATGTCTTCAGGTTTGACCGAATGCAATAAACGATTCGCGTCACCGTGTGGGTCTAAAATCTAAAATCCTTTAGCTGCAGGATTCGGAAATATGCGTCGGGCGCCGGCGGGCTGCAAGGTGATGCTACACACGTTTGGCAGCGAACACTGTATCCGAACATCCTGGACATTTAATTCTGCCACACCCGCAGACGGGTGTACTCCACCATCACCCATCCCCCAAACTCATGCACGCCTCCCAGCGTTGTCCTCCTCTCCCATCCATACTCATCAATAGCAGCTGGAGAGTGTGCAGAAAAGGGCGTGCAGGGTCATCCTTGGCCCTGCCTACACGAGTCTGAGTCTGCCCAGGCTGTCGGCCAGACACCAAGAGGCTGGAGAAGTTTGGGAAGTACCTGTTGCGCCAGCCACGCCTACGCCACATGTTGCCGTCCGACGCGCCTCGCCCATTCTGTGCCACTCGACACCACAACCTGATAACGCCCCTAAAGGCGCCTAAAGGCTCGTCTTTTTAGCTTTACCTTAGTTTTAGTGTTAAGCCTCCTCCCAAACCCATTGTATATTTTTAGTGCAACAACTGCCATATTAATAAACCGTTTATTATTATTATTATTATTATTATTATTATTATTATTATTATTATTATTATTATTATTTTACACACACACACACACACACACACACACACACATACACACACACACACACACACACACACACACACACACACACACACACACACACACATATATATATATATATATATATATATATATATATATATATATATATATATATATATATATATATATATATATATATATATATATATATATATATATATATATATAAAGTAATAATACGATGAAAATAATAGGCGTGAAGGTATCATTTAAGGAATAATGCTAACAGATTCACCTTAGTTTATAAGAACAATGCAAATAAAGCACAAAGCCTCAGCATAATTCATGAGAATTACAGTATCTTACATTGTCAGCAGAAATAATCAAATCAAGATAAAAAAAAAAAATCAATAGATGATCTCCATTGTCTTTAAAAAAAAAATATTTTGAATCAGAACGAAAATAATGTTTGTTGCGGCTGATATCATGTTTCAGTCTACGATGGTTCGACTCATCGTGTGGCCACAAATGGCCACGGAAAAGAAATGTTCCTCTGATTTATTTTTTTACTTATTTATTTTTTATTTTATTTTGTAATGAGACCTTCCTTCTCTGTAAAGGGACTAAGTGTATGGTGACTGAGGAGGAGGAGGATGAGGAAGAGCGTGAGCAGCAGTAGTAACAAAAATCCACGTCACCTCTCTAAGTGACAATCTCTACACACACACACACACACACACACACACACACCAGCAGCAGCAGCAGCAGCAGCGGCAGCAGCTGCAGTGTTTGTTTATGTTCAGCACGAAAAAATAAGAGTTTTGTTGGTGGCGAGTCGCTCATCGCACAAATGCAAAAAACACACTTTCACCTTCCAGTTCAGGACTGAATTTGATGTATTCTGATGTAAAGATGTTTCTTCCTTCCATTTAGATAAATTTTAAGTATTTCAGTTTCCTTATCCCATGAACGTATTAGGCGTGATTTTCTTAGTGTTCTAGTTATCCATTTTTTGTCTAAGGCTATATATTATTTGTTGATGCAGTTATTTATATTTATGTCTGACTGTTTTCTAGTATTGTGTGGCTGTGTGCTGCCTGGGTTTATCTGGTGAATCGGACCCCGAGGCAGGGCGAACAAGACTAACCTTACTCTTCTCGGCGTGCAGGTCACGGACCGGCGCGCCGGCGATGGGGGTGGACGTTGCGTGGATTGCGTCCGAACCGGAACAACAGGCTGACCGAACATCTCCAGACAAAATGTTAGAGAAACGTCTCCCACAGACAATCAGAGACATCTTATACCATTGTATCATATTTATAATACTAGATGAGGATCTTTACTGC
This sequence comes from Scylla paramamosain, assembly GCF_035594125.1. Taxonomy (NCBI): domain Eukaryota; kingdom Metazoa; phylum Arthropoda; class Malacostraca; order Decapoda; family Portunidae; genus Scylla; species Scylla paramamosain. Next base: position 8,707,307 of record NC_087154.1, read on the forward strand.
TGTCACCAAAGTCATTCCCCCCTTTAAGGATTTCGGAAAAACCGAGATATTGATCTGAAGACGAAATATATTTTTAAGCCATGGGAGGCCTTCAGCTGGCTAAGAATGAAACCCCTGAGAGGGAGGACGTAGAGACAACTCAACCATGGTGACCGTCAAGTCCTCAGATAATTTAGCAGGGACCTTTGTACCCCTGGCCACTTCACATTTACGAACAAACGTTTAAATAGGGGGTTTGCAGTCCAAAGTTCTGCATTGTATAGATAGCATGCTACAATATACTTATGTACTATTTTTTTTCTTTTTCTCACTAGTGGCCTTCAGTCTGCAGCCAACATGAAGAGGTCATTAGTTTCAATGGAATTTCTTGAAACGCTTTGAGCTCTCATAAGTATGATTTCCATAAGACTCAGGAATTATTGCTCTGGTTCTCGTGAAAGTTTTTCCTACTGATGTTACACAATCCATGTTAGATTATCACTAGTCTTGAAAATATGTCTTTAAACTCCAATGAATCCACCTTGAGGCAATGTGTTAACAGGAATCAATACAAGACACAGAAGCGTTTAAGAATACAGACTTTGAGCTGCCAACACACTGACTGCATTTTTAACATAACCATACTTTTTTTTTTTTATGAAATAGGGAGATTACTCAAGGAAAAAAAATGAAGTTGGAAAATAAACTACAAAGAAAATAAAAGAAAAAGAAAAAAGAGAACATAAAATAAAGAAAAGAAAAGAAAAGAGAAAACGGAAAATAGAAAGCAGGAAACAACAGTGGCAGTCAACCCAGTCTTGGAGGTGCTGTCAGCACACACTGCCAGGGACCAAGGCAAGACCAAATACTGTTCCAGCAGCACCAATACATTCCCGCCACTACCAGTTCACTCACTACTGCGTCGTGCCCCGCTCTTAATGGGTCTCACGTAGGTACTTATTTCTCTACGTTTTACTTTCTGATAAGTTAAGCCAATGAGCGAGGAGTGGGATGCGCGCGGGATGCTTCTAAACATAGATAACACTTCGCCATTTATTAACAAATAAAGTAATCTAATTACCATGCATAGAAAAAAAAAAAAAATAAATAAAACACAGAACGTCATTAATCATCTAAAGTCTACATCGGTCTACATGGATTTTTTTTTTTTTTTTTTACATGAATTTGGTTTAACATGACTGAAATTATATCACATTTAGTTGAATTTACACGAAGTTTTCACTTTGGAGAGACCAGCCCAACCGCTTGTTCGCGCTGTACAGACGTAAATAATAAGGAATTTCCTTCCCCCCCCTTTTTTTTTGCACGTCTATTCTTTTAGTTTTTATACATTAAGTTGGGACTAAAAAACAAAGATAAACCATAGGGGTTAGTATGATTCACTTAACATATGCGTAAATATATTTAAGGACAAAATAGTGTAATTTAACAGATCAAATCTACTAATCCCCCTTTTCCCATTACTTTTTTATTATTATTATTTTTTTTTAATACACGATTTCTGTTTACACGATGCCTGCAAATTCTTTAATACAGCGTAAACCGAGAGACACCTGTACTTTGTGTGTAAACTACTACCACCAGTACTACTGCTACTACTACTACTACTACTACTACTACTATCTCAGTAAATGTTGCACCTCTCTCAAATGACAGCTCGCACCTGGTCGGCGGCGAACAGCAACATACTGGAGGAGGCGCGGTAGAAGAAAGAAGGCGTGGAAGCTCGGAGCACCGTCGGCACTATCTTGTACTGTCTGGCGGGCGCTGGCGGAAGCTGGAGATGTCTCCCGTTCTTTTAGGTCCTCTCCTGCTGCGTCCTTCAGTAGCAATAACAATAATAGCAGCAGCAGCAGCAGCAGCAGCAGCAGCAGCAGCAGCAGCAGTAGTAGTAGTAGTAGTAGTAGTAGTAGTAGTAGTAGTAGTAATAGTAGTAGTAGTAGTAGTAGTAGTAGTAGTAGTAGTAGTAGTAGTAGTAGTAGTAGTAGTAATCGCAGTAGTAGTAGTATTTGGTACAAAAGGTTAAAGTTCACAAACAGAACGAAACACTAAAATAGTAACATTAAGACGAGTGAGCTAAATAGATTATCAGTGCACTTAGAAGACGTCAACACGAGAAGCAAGAGGGTACTCGAAGACGTAACACATAATGATATACACTGAGGTCACACAAATAATCACTTACCAATAACATGTAAGAGTTTAACTCAAGAAAATTATAATAATGCAAATTAAGGTCATACAAGTCAATCAGTTATTATTGACATGCGCGAAATTAACTCAATAAAAAAAAAAATGTTTAAACACTGGAATGCATATAAAAACATTTAAAACCTCTTATAAGCGTAAATTCTCTGCAATGTATCATAAGTACAGTCGGTTTTCCTCTGACGCGATCATTTTCTTCTGCAAGGCCGTCGCGTTACAGAAATATTGCGTGAGAAGGACCCTTGAAACCCCTTATTGCCTTCTGCACCTCCGCCCAAAGTATCTTTTTCGAGCTCATTGATTATTGGTAAAGTTTGGGGCCAAAAATACAATGCGGATGACTGACTTTTTTACCCTAAAGGCCCTGACTATCTGCCTATCACTGTCTTCTCTCCAACTTCCCAATTACTCACTGTTCTTGTCTTTAAGAAGAGTTATTTGAAAAAAAAAAAAAAAAAAACGACCGGATACACACGATTCAATGAAAATAGTCGTTCAGTTTGAATGCATGACTCGTGAGGGGTGGCGTGGCGGGCATGTGTTACCAAAGCGAAAAATCATGTTAGAGCGGATCTTGGTCGCGTAACAAGAGACTTTCCTTTTGCATTTTTAGTCCGCGTTAAGCGAAAATCGCCGGACAAAAATTCGAGTTAGAGGACAATCGATTGTTTTAAGTATATTGAAATTTCCGCCTTGCCATATTACTCCTGATTCTTCTTCATTCCGTCCTTTTGTATCTGATACCACTTCCCGACCAGGGGTATCAGGAGCCGGTGGTGGCAGAGGTTGAAGAAGTAAGCCTGAAAAGGAAAGTGAGGCTCTGTTAAGTACTTTCTCTAAATGTTACTTAAGAGGAGGTGGTGAAGGGAAAGCAGTCATCAGTTGAGTCTCAAAAGCAACTTATATATTAATACGACCACTAATCGTCTTCTTCCTTCCTTCCTTCCGTTCTTCATTATCTTTCATTCTTTCCTATTTATATATTTATTTGTCAACCTTTGTTCCCACGCTCTGTGCCAAGATAGGCTCAGTCTATCCTTCCTGTTCCCACACTAGCTTGTCCCATAATACTTTGTATGAGTTTAGTATGCCATTTGCTCCTAAATTATTTCTGTAATGTTATGCTATCACTTTCTTACTTTTAAAATTGTAACATGTCTTCTTTTCAACTTTACATGTTTCAAGGCTCTTTATTTCCACAGAGAACGAAAAAAAAAGTCTTATATGCGACCCAAGGCAGCACCTCCATTTTCAGCTCGATCAACAGATATAAAGTCATCACAAAGCCAATGCCAGTCACCAATCAATCCCCGTCCAGCCGTCAAGAGGAGTGTCGCTTACTTGTCCTTTACAATGTTTTCAGTTTACCATGGGAGTGTACATCACGTGTTGAGCTGAAGTGGGTGAGTCTTGCCGTGGGAAAGTTAATCTGCTAGTGTGTTCTGAAGTTCCTTTTCTTATGTATTTTTGTTGAAGCGTATGGTGTAGCATAATTTGTTTTTATGCAGCTTTCTTTCGTGATTCTGAACTAAATTTACTGTTAGGGACTTTATAATATTATGACTATCGATTTGTGAAAATTTAGCGTGATGATAAAGGAGTGTTTTGCTGCTGTCAGACGTAAGAAGTTTTGATCCTTGGTTTCATTCACGCCAGTTTATTAATGTCTTCAGGCAGGGAGTGTGTGAACAGTACGTGAGGTAGAGAGTCCGTATTAGCGTGTGGCCGACCTTACTCTTCTCTTCTTCAGTACCTTATGTACGTTCCTTTTTTTCTTTTGTGGGGGAGGGGATTACAAGAGTCATCATTACTAAAACTGCAATAGATATTTTATTATTATTATTATTATTATTATTATTATTATTATTATTATTATTATTGTTATTATTATTATTACTGTTATTGTATTTCTTTGTTCAGTGTTGGTAGGTTATTCATTTCATCGTTTCAGTAGTTTATGTCTTTGATTGGTGTCCTTTTTTTCTTTTTTTGTAGTAGCGTTTCCGGTTTTTTGTTTATTGATCATTTTTTTTTTTTACTCTTGATTTACTCGTGCTATTTTATTATTTTTATTGTTATTATATTATTATTATTATTATTATTATTATTATTATTATTATTATTATTATTATTATTATTATTATTATTATTATCATCATTATTATTATTATTATTATAATCATTATAATTATTATAATTTTTTTCTTCTTTTCTTCTTCTTCTTCTTCTTTTTCTTTTTTCTTTTTTTCTTCTTCTTTTTCTTCTTCTTCTTCTTCTTATTATTATTATCATTATTATTATTATTATCATTATTATTATCATTATTATCATCATCATTATCATTATTATTTGATTATTTGATAATTTGTTCTATCTGCAATATTGCGCATGTTTCTTTATAAACCGTAACCGTAATAATGATGGTTCAAAAAGCCACCTCTTTATTTCCTTGAAAGGATACAAAACACTAGTCTGATATTTTTTTATTCTTTTTTTCTTTTCTCTCTCTCTCTCTCTCTCTCTCTCTCTCTCTCTCTCTCTCTCTCTCTCTCTCTCTCTCTCTCTCTCTCTCTCTCTCTCTCTCTCTCTCTATATATATATATAGAGAGAGAGAGAGAGAGAGAGAGAGTTACTTTTCTAGCTTAGCACATACCCACCTGCAGGCTGTGAGACCAGTAGCCCGTTGTGTGGTGCGCGTAGCCCAGGGTGTTTATGGCGCTGGAGGCGTAGGTCGGGGCGGTGGGGATGAACACGCCTGGGGTAGGAGGCGTGGCACATGAGTGAACATTGGTGAGGGAAGAACTGATAAAGAAAAGTCCCGCCCACCAAAGTAGCCTGACCCCAGAGGAGACAGTTCAAAGGCAACTCCAAAATTACGTCGGAAAGTGTCTTGAAACCTCCCTCTTGAAAGTGTTGAAGTCTTACGCAGAAAGAAATACGGAAACATATCAGAGTTTAACAGTAAAAGGGATGAAAGACTGAAAATACTAGTTGACTCTTTCATAAGGGTGCATAATAGGGATGAAAGTGAAAAGCCTTTTTGCGGCGAATACACGGGAGGGAAGGCGTGCAGTCAGAAGAACAGTTAGCATGAAAATAGTGACAGAAAGCTGCAAAAGACAAAAAACCTTGTGGGAAAGAGAGTAAAACTGAAGACAATCAATTAATTGATTAGACGAAATGCTTTGGATTCCACCATGTTTAAGAGACCAATGTAAAGGAAACGCCCCTTTATATATGAGTCAGTAGCGGGGGTAGTTACATCTGAAAATATTTTGACATTTTCTATTGATGGAAGAGTTTTTGACCCGTTGAAGAATAGTTCTGGCGCTAAGTAACGTGAAGAAGAGAGAAAAAGCAAAGGCGGCGGGACTGTCTTAGACCGGCAAGGTACTCACCGGGCTTATGGACGAGGTCACAGTACTTGGTCATGTTGGTGGAGACATAACTGGGGATGAGAGTCTGCACGGTGATTCCTGAGTTGCGGTACTCACACTGCAGCGCGCGGGAGAAGAAGTCCACGAATGCCTGTGGAGGAACATCCGAGGTTTTCTGTATACTGGCTGGTCCTACAATTTGCAGTTTGGACTGTTTATTATACGCATGTATTGTACGACTGCTGTGTTCTCCAAGGAGAGCAAAGAGCGGCTGGGTGTCAGAGGCGCCGCTGGTCTCAGGGACACACCTTGGTGGCCGAGTAGATGCCGATCATGGGGACAGGACATAGTGAGCTGATGGAGGACACGTTGACTATTGCACCGCGGCCTCGCCTCAGCATGCCCGGCAGCACCAGCTTGGTCATGGCGGGCACCGAGGCCACGTTGACGTTGACGTGGCTCCAGATGTCCTTCTCAGACACGTCCCCGAACTCCTGGGGTTCAGACAGCAAGACCCCGACGTTGTTCACTGTGGTGGGAGAAGAATACAGTAGGTAGATAGAAAAAGTCTCGAGACTAACAGGATATTCTTGCATATCTATCATCTGTCTGTATAAGGTAACTACATACTCGTACTGCCGTGCGTAGCAGCCAAGGACAAAACTCACCCAGGATCCCAATCTCCTTGCCCTGCAGGCCCTTGGCGATGTCTTCATAGATGGGACGACCGCCACTGAAGTCAGCCTGTATCACCTCCGTCTGCACGCCGAACTCCCGCACTGCGGCACACAATGCAAACCACAACTCACCCACACAGTACATACTTAAGTCAACATCAGCCGCCAATCACAAACTCACATCTTCCTCTTCTGGCCAAACTTCCTACTGTGTACACCTGGCAAGCACCTTGACGAACACCTGAGTGTTCCGTCAGTGAATCATTCCACATCCTGTCATTGCTAGCTGTTCTTGCGTATGGCAAGATGACGACACAGGAAGCAAGACTTCATAACGAAAACACATTCAATTTCAGGCAGAGCAGCTTTGAAAAGTAATAACAAGTAAAATCCAAGGTCTTAGAAATAAGAAAATGCTAAACACAGTTGTCAAGCGCGCCATCTGTCACCAGAAAAGTGTGCATGTTTGTTTACCAATTTCCGCCGAGACCTTGTGCAGCTTCTCCATGGTGCGCGAGACGAGGACCAGGTTCATGCCCCTCCTGGCCAGCTCCTTGGCGTACTCCTTCCCGATGCCATCAGTGCTGCCCGTCACCACTGCGGACACGCAAGGCTTAGTGTCTCAGGGCCCTTCAGGATGATCAAAGCTGTGTCCGCACCCTCTATATACAGTATATATATATATATATATATATATATATATATATATATATATATATATATATATATATATATATATATATATATATATATATATATATATATATATATATATATATATATATATATATATATATATATATATATATATATATATATATATATATATATATATATATATATATATATATATATATATATATATATATATATATATATATATATATATATATATATATATATATATATATATATATATATATATATATATAAAGAAAAACAGAATAAACAATTATGTGCTGAATTCTGCATCTTATTAGAGGGTTTCTTAATCTTTCTCGCTAAAACTCATTAACACAACTGAAAATAAGAATATTTATTATGAAAGCGCTCTCTTGTCAAAAAAAGCATCCCTTCGATATTTTTGTACCTGACACTGTACAGGGGGAGGAGGCAGTAGGCACCTGCCGAAACGATAATTACTCCCATTGAGGTCTAAAGTACTGGATCAAGGGGTGCTGTGAACATACCATTAAACCCAGCTGTGTCCTCACTGAACGTTTCCCTTTGTGTCTCACAACACAAGGGGGCAGTCACAGCCTGCCCTCTAAAGACAACTCTCTTCCTCCACACAAAACTACAAGCACCTAATAACATACACACCCTTCACTCAAAATTTCGTAATTATCATGACGACTCCTACACCAGCCTAGGAGTCCCCATCTGGGGAGGGGACCACAAATGTCCCCAGGTCGGACTGCCCTTCTGACAACTACCCTAAGTGTCTTGACACCCCCCTCAACTTTTTCTTCATTAACTTCTGCAACATTCGCGGCGGTCTAAGATCTAATTTTCAATCTGTAGAACACCACCTCTCCTCTTATAAACCTCATCTTCTTTTTCCCACTGAAACTCAAGTGTCTGAGGCAACTGACAGTAGCCCCTTTTCTGTTCCCTCCTACTTTCTCTATCCTCATTTTTAATCCAAAGCTGGATGCTGCGTTTATGTGCGCAGCGACTTAACCTGCTCTCATGCCCACGCTCTTGAATCTTCCGAGTTTTCCACCATCTGGCTACGACTACAGAGTCACTCTCAAACTAAATTTATCTATGCTGTATACCTCTCACCTAACTCCTCTGACTATAAGAAATTCTTTCACTACTTAGCTTCTAAAGTGGAGCATATTTTGACTCTCTTCCCTTTTGCAGAGATCTCCATTCTTGGAGACTTCAATGTTCATCGAAACGCTTTGGCTTTCCTCTCCCTTCACTGACCATCCTGGTGAACTAGCCTTCAACTTTGCTATCCTCAACGACCTAGAGCAATTGGTGCAACACCCTACTCGTACTTGTGACCATTTTGGAGATACGCCCAACATTCTTGACCTTTTCCTGACCTCTAATCTTTCTGCTTATGCTATCACCCTCTCTTCCCCGTTGTGCTCCTCCGATCACAATCTCATATCTGTACCTTGTCCTATCGCTTCAGTCCCTCCTCATGATCCTCCTAAGCGAAGGTGCCTCTGGCGTTTTGCCTCTGCTAGCTTGGGGGGGACCTCAGGAGGTATTTTGCTGATTTTCCTTGGAATGACTAATGCTTCCGTGTCAGAGACCCGTCTTTGTGTGCCGAGCGCATAACAAAGGTGATAGTGTCTGGCATAGAGGCATACATTCCTCACTCTTTTTCTCGACCTAAACCTTCCAAACCCTGGTTTAACACAGCTTGTTCTCGTGCTATACATGATAGAGAGATGGCCCACAAAAAACTACTTAAGCCTTTCATCTCCAGAATTTCATGCACTTTATACTTCTGCCAGAAACCATGCCAAGTCTGTTATCCAATTAGCCAAAAAACTCCTTCCTTCCTTCTTCTTCTTTCCCTCCTTTATTTCAACCAGATGGCACCACTGCTATCACATCTGTCTCTAAAGCTGAACTCTTCGCTCAAACCTTTGCTAAAATCTCTACCTTGGACGATTCAGGGATTGTTCCTCCCTCTCCTCCACCCTCTGACTACTTCATGCTACCTATTAAAATTCTTTGCAATAATGTTTTCCATGCCCTCGCTTGCCTAAACTCTCGGAAGGCTTATGGACCTGATGGGGTCCCTCCTACTGTTCTCCGAAACTGTGCCTCCGTGTTTGCACCTTGCCTAGTCAAACTCTTTCAGCTCTGTCTGTCAACATCTATCTTTCCTTCTTGCTGGAAGCTTGCCTACATTCAGCCTGTTCCTAAAAAATGGTGACCATTGTAATCCCTCAAACTACCTTCCTATTGCATTAATTTCCTGTCTATCTAAAGTTTTTGAATTTATCCTCAACAGGAAGATTCTTAAACATCTATCACTTTACAACCTTCTATCTGATCGCCAGTATGGGTTCCGTCAAGGCCGCTCTACTGGTGATCTTCTGGCCTTCCTTACTGAGTCTTGGTCATCCTCTTTTAGAGATTTCAATGAAACTTTTGCTGTTGCCTTGGACATATCAAAAGCTTTTTGACAGAGGCTGGCACAAAGCTTTGATTTCCAAACTACCCTCCTATGGCTTCTATCCTTCTCTCTGTAACTTCATCTCAAGTTTCCTTTCTGACCATTCTATTGCTGCTGTGGTAGACGTTCACTGTTTTTCTCCTAAATCTATTAACAGTGGTGTTCCTCAGGGTTCTGTCTTGTCACCCACTCTTCTTATTATTCATCAATGACCTTCTAAACCAAACTTCTTGTCCTATCCACTCCTATGCTGATGATACCACCCTGCACTTTTCCACGTCTTTTCATAGACGTCCAACCCTTCAGGAAGTAAGCATTTCACGCAGGGAAGCCACAGAACGCCTAACTTCTGATCTTTCTAAAATTTCTGATTGTGGCAGAGCAAACTTGGTATTGTTTAATGCCTCAAAAACTCAATTCCTCCATCTATCACCTCGACACAACCTTCCAGACAACTATCCCCTCTTCTTCAATGACACTCAACTGTTCCCCTCTTCTACACTGAACATCCTTGGTCTGTCCTTTACTTATAATTTAAACTGGAAACTTCACATCTCATCTCTAGCTAAAACAGCTTCTATGAAGTTAGATGTTCTGACACAATTCCGCCAGTTTTTCTCAGCCCCACCCCAGCTGCTAACTCTGTACAAGGGCCTTATTCGTCCATGTATGAGAGTATGCTTCACATGTCTGGGGGGGTTCCACTCATGCCGCTCTTCTAGACAGGGTGGAATCAAAAGCTTTTCGTCTCATCAACTGCTCTCCTCTAACTGACTGTCTTCAGCCTCTCTCTCATCGCCGCAATGTTGCATCTCTCACTGTTTTCTACCGCTATTTTCATGCTAACTGCTCTTCTGATCTTGCTAACTGCATGCCTCCCTTCCTCCCGCGGCCTCGCTACACAAGACTTTCTTCTTTCTTTCACTTCTATTCTGTCCACCTCTCTAATGCAAGAGTTCTCACTTATTCTCACTTATTCATCCCTTTCTCTGGTAGACTCTGGAACTCCCTGCCTGCTTCTGTACTTCCACCTTTCTATGACTTGAATTCCTTGAAGAGGGAGGTTTTAAGACACTTATCCTTCAGTTTTTGACATCCGCTTTGAATCCTTTTTCTGGGACTGTCATCTCAGTGGGCCTTTATTTATTTATTTATTTTTCCTACAAAAAAAAAAAAAAGGCTTACATGCGGCACTTCGCAACACCCAGGATCTCATGTTAAGAAATACTGTCATATTTTCATTTCAATAAAATTTTCTTTGCTAACAGGTTTCCGAAATAGCTAAGTCCAAAGAAAATTTACATTCTCAAGGTAACAAGCCCCAATACCTCCACTGCGGAGCGTTTGCTTGCTGTTACCAAGGGACAGGGGCAGGGCACCACTCACCACGCACTGGTACATTACCTGCCCACCGCCCATAGTCTTCCACTAGCCGCTTCTTCCACAGCCGCGACCAGAAGTGGATCCTCACGCCGCTGCCCACACTCCACAGCAGCTGCAGGAGGATCTTGGACACTGCCAAGACTCCTGCGACCGTCAGCACATGTTCCAGTGCCCCGAGGGAAGGGAAGAGCGCCTCACTGCTCATCCTTGCGTCACGCCGTCCACCGCTCAACTGCCAACTCATAGTACACTGATAGTAGTATGTGCCTTGGTTGCAGCGAGTGATCATCGTCCACTTCACCAAGGTCGATCAGTGTGACATCCCCCGTGCTTCGCTGCTCATACAAGCATCTCTGCTGCCTATTTAGTTCCAAGTCAGCCTAGCAAAATTTATCTAATCTTTCCTCTCTATTTTCTGTTTGTCCTACATTCTATCACCCTCTTAGGTTGTTCATTAACTGTTAACTAAGTGTGTGTGTGTGTGTGTGTGTGTGTGTGTGTGTGTGTGTGTGTGTGTGTGTGTGTGTGTGTGTGTGTGTGTGTGTGTGTGTGTGTGTGTGTGTGTGTGTGTGTGTGGGTGGGTGGGTGGTGGGGGGATGGGAGAAATACAGTTAATAAGATCAGATGAATAGTCTGCGTGAAAATAGTGGTAGATTATAGCAAGAGATGCAATATTACGGCGATGAGAAAGAGGCTGAGACAGTCAGTTAAAGAAGAGGAGTTGTGTAGCCGCCGCCGCTGTACTCGTATATGTACAACTTATACGACGGCTAGAGATACGCATATACGTACATTGTAATGTGACATTTTATGTTTTATTTGTTAGCGTTGTATTATTTGTAGCAACTGGTTGTTATACATGAGCAGTGTATGGCGCGCCTACGCGCCAGCACAACAGAGTGAGAGATTAGTAGGGCCGAGGGGATGCGTTGACTTTGCCCTCTCAGCTATTTTTCTCGTCGAAGGGTCGGTTGTTATGACGTGAGTGTTGATAACATACCTACAGCATAATGAACATCATAGGCTGTAGGGGCCCAGCAGCATCTCCAAAGCCACTTCACGAGTCACGCCTACACGTCAGACGTGTCTCGGGAGGCGCGGAGAGTAAATCCCAGTAAATCCCCGAGTTCTCATCTCGGTAAATCCCCAAGTGTAATCCCTTGCATACAACCAAGAAGACGCCTGTTCCCCGCACTGTGTATGTATTCATCATAGTGTTAGGTAACAGATACTTATGTAACCACGAGGATTTAATGATGTGTGTCAACATAATTAATGTAACTACTTGTAGTAATTAGATACTAACGTAATTGTGAGGATTTAGTGATGTGTGTTAATATAAGTACACTTAACGTAACATAATGACGTACATCAGATCATGCAGACGAGAGGGCGACTTGCTGTGTTTGTACTGGTGGTGTTCATCTGTAGAACCGACTGAACCCACTAAAGTGTACGTAACTCTGTATTGACTCATATATGTTACGGAATTGACGACGTGAAGTGTCACGACATTGATGTACTGCAATACCCGTTTTACCTATTGATATACTCTTTTGTGCTATTCTCAGTATTAGTGGTAATATGTTAATTCACAGGTTTGACCGCTTCTGAATACAAAGAGCGAGTACTGCACAGCTCGTTTCAGTCACCTCCAGTACGTACGGCGCTTACAAGTTGATAAGACGAAAATGCTTTTGATTCCATCTTGTTTAAAACAGCAGTATGAGTGGAATCCCCTATACATGTGAAGCGTAGAGAAGAGGTGTGAAATTCAGTTTAGATTATTAGTAAACGACAGACCGAGTATGTCCAGTGTAAAAGAGAGGGACGAGTGTCATTGAAGAAGAGGGGATATTTATCTGGAAGGTTGTTTTTTTTCTTTTTGAGCTGACAGATAGAAGAATTGAGTTTTTGAGGCATTGAACAATACTAAGTTTGCTCTGCCTGATCAGAAATTTTAGAGATATCAGAAGTCAGGGATTTTGTGGTTTCCCTGTTTGAGCTGTTTAATTAACTCCTGAAGGGTTGGACTCCTATGAAAACATGTGGAAAGTGCAGGGTGGTGTCATCAACATAGAAGTGGATAGAACAAATAGTTTGTCTTAGAAGATCATTGATGAAAAATAAGAAGAGAGTGGATGACAGGATAGAACGCTGAGGAACACCACTGTTAATAGATTCAGAAGAGTGACCATCTACCACAGCAGCAATAAAACGGTCAGAAAGAAAACTTGATATGAGTTTACAGAGAGAAAAATAGAAACTGCAGTAGGATAGTTTGAGAATCAAAGCTTCGTACCTGAATTTGTCAAATGGTTTAACTATGTCTTAGGCAACAGCGAAAGTTTCACCAAAATCCCTAAAAGAGGATGACCAAGATTTAAAAAAAATCGGAATAATACCTCCTCAGGTCCCCCCAACTGGCAAAAGCAAAACGCCAGAGGCACCTCCGCTTTGGGGGATCCTGGGGAGGGATTGGAGCGATGGGAGAAGATACAGATATGAAGCTGAGATCAGAGGAGCCCGAAAGAGAAGGATTAGAGGTTAGGAGAAAGTCAAGAATGTTGGGCGTATCTCCAATACAGTCAGGAATATGAGTAAGGTGTTGCATTAATTGCTCTAGCTCGTGGAGGATACCAAAGTTAAAAGCTAGTTCACCAGATTGGCCAGTGAAGGGGGAGGAAAGCCAACGGTGATGGTGAACACTGAAGTCTCCAAGAATGGAGATCTCCGCGAAAGGGAATATATCAAAATGTGCTCCACTTCGAGAATTAGTCGTTTTTTTTTTTTTTTTTTTTTCATAGTCAGAGGAGTTATGAGAGAGGTATACAGCACACATAAATATAGTTTTAGAGTGACTCTGTAGTCGTAGCAAGATGGTGGAAAATTCGGAGCATTCAAGAGCGTCGGCAAGAGAGTAGGTTAGCTCACACAGTGATCTATTGGTGAAAAGTCTTTAAAAAACAAAGAGATTTCCACCATTACCAGGGAGTTGCTGCATATGGATTAGAACCTTATAGTTCACGGCATTGAAAGAAGAACTAAAATCAATGGTAACAACTCGAAACTGAAGCCAAGTGTCCAAAGAGCACTGCAGGTCAAGAGTCAGTCAAGAGAGCATCACATGAACCTAAACCCTTACGGAATCCGAACTTAGAATGTGTCCTAATATATGCAAGAGAGAGAGAGAAAAACAAAAAACGTGAAAAAAATCTAAATACTACTGCCAATTTTTGGTACTCAGGCTGCAGCAATCTTCTTAAAAAAATATGGAGAAAAGCCATCCGAGTTCGTATGTATCAAGATCTAGAAGACATTTTTTTTTCATCTCAGAGGAGCAAAATGCAACAGAAATAAATTTTGGCAAGGGGAAAGAGTTCATCGGTAAGCACAACAATTATTCTTGGTCACACTGTTTATTAATGAAAATATCGTAGAGCAAATGATTTTTTCTTAAAGGATCAAAGAACAATGAGCAATCAGACTCACGTGGAGGAAGCATTCTAGAATCCACAGCACATGAGTAGGACTGACAAGAAGCCCTCTATTTGTGTATCTGAGCAGCACCTGCAAGAACTTCCTGCAGGTGAGAGCTTCAGCCGCATTACAAATTATCTGAATGTCAGCTTTGAGAGCAACATAATATCCCAAAGCGACTGGCTTGGATTTTTGTTTCCGAAGATGATAAGCAGCCTATAGGGCAAAGATCTGATCTTTGTCTTATGAGACAAGAATATTTGGGTCCTCTGCTTCTGTTTTTTTTTTATCTGTTTGGTCTGTCCGCCTGTCTGTCTGCCTATCTGTCTGTCCGTCTGTCTGTCGGTCTCTTTGCTACACCAACACCCTGCCAGAGACCAGAGTCATTACCAAACACTCTCCCAGCAGTACCATTAGTACTTACACAACACTGCCACTACACCCACCACTGTCTTCGCCATCATCCTCAGCAACCTCTACGGCTCTACTGCAGGACAAATGCTTCTCTTAACCTCCTCCACTCCTGTCGGTTACTTGTCTATTCACATTGCACTATAGCTGTGAGATTCTTTTGTTGTACCGTTCTTGGTTTTTGGACGAAGAGGATAGGATTCCTCGCTCCGTGGCGTTGGGTAAGGAAGTGCTCTCCCCATGGCATGGGGAGGTCTGAAGGGAGGTTCCCTATACGTAGAGATCCTGACCAGTCTAAGCCTAAAACAAAAAGACCATTTGACACGCTCCTACACTGATGATAAACTACACTGATGATAAACAGTTCACGCAGGGCAGCCACAGAACGCCTGACATCTAATCTCTCTAAAATTTCTGATTTAGGCAGAGCAAACTTAGTATTGTTCAGTGCCTCAAAAACTCAATTTCTCCATTTATGAACTCGACACAATCTTCCAGACAATTATCCCCTTTTCTTCAGTGACACTCACCTACCTCCATCTTCTACACTGAACATCCGCGGTCTGTCCTTTACTTATAATCTAAACTGGAAACTTCACATGTCATCTCTAGCTGAAACAGGCTGTATGAAGTTAGGTATTCTGAGTGGTCTCCACCAGTTTTTCTCACCCCCACCAACTGCTAACTCTATACAGGGGCCTTATCCGTCCATGTATGGGGGAGGTTTTCACTCATATCACCCTTTTACACAGGGTGGATTCAAAAACTTTTCGTCTTATCATCTGCTCTCCTCTAACTGTCTTCAGTCTCTTTCTCATCGCCGCAATGTTGCATCTTTTGCTATCTTCTATCGCTATTTTCATGCCAACTTCTCTTCTGATCTTATTAACTGCATGCATGCCTTCTCCCGCGGCCTCGCTGCACAAGACTTTCTTCTTTCTCTCATTCCTATTCTGTCCACTTCTTTCATGCAAGAGTTAACCAGTATTCATTTTTTCTCTTTTCTGGTAAATTCTGGAACTCCCTGCCTGCTTCTGTATTTCCTAATTCCTATGGCTTGAACTCTTTCAAGAGGAAGGTTTCAAGACACTTATCCTGTAATTTTTGACTACCGCTTTTGACTGTTCTGGGACCGGCACCTCAGTGGGCTTTTTTTTATTACAGTTTTTTTTTTTTTTTATTACAGTTTTGTTGCCCAGGCCGGTGCCCCTACTACATGAAAAAAAGTCTATATTCAAACACTTGCTTAGCGATGACGTAGTGAGGCGGGAAATTCAACCGTTGAGGCGAGACACCTCGGAACCTCGAAGCTGCGGGATCAAGACTTCTGTCGCTAAGCACCAATCCGTCGCGGCTTTGGTATTAGGAAATGTTACACAGCAGAAGACATCGTGCATATTCAAGATAAACATACGACAATAGATTAAAAGATAACAAGAAATATGAAGTCTTACAAATCTGAGATGTGGAACAATACGTCCATCGCAAGAAAAAAAAATATATATATATGATTTTATTTATGATCTTTAGTGAATAAATGAAACGCGTGTGTGGTCTCGTTTGTGTGTGAGTACGAGTGTCTGGATCGGTTGGCGTCACCGTCGCAATAAAGCATGCATGATAAACTTATGACACTCTCACTAATATCTGCAGGAGAAACACCACATTAATGAATGTCATTTACTGATGTTGGTGAGATGACACAGCCGTAGCCTGACACGTGCAGCGTCTCAGACACAATGGTGACGCTTACGCTTGAGGCTTTAACCTCGAGGAGTTCTGCTTTGTGTGTTACTGGGAGGGGTGCGCCGCCTCCGCCTCCTACTCTCTCTCTCTCTCTCTCTCTCTCTCTCTCTCTCTCTCTGTGTGTGTGTGTGTATGTGTGTTGTATGGAGCAGTGAGTATTAGGTGAGGAAGATAGTGGTCTCTTGTCACCATCTGAACAACACAATCACAATTCTTTTATGGTAAAGGAATTTATGGCCGGGTACGTATCTTGTATGTTTATATTCATTACGATATGAAATACCATCAGGACTGATGAGCGCTGTAGTACTTCACTGTAGACACCTGACACGGATGTCCAGCAGTGACGGTGTCCAGCTGGTGATGACACAGCGCCATGCCTCTATTTCCTTCATGGCTAAGGCATTTAAGGCTCACAGAATTCTTCTCTTCATTTGGAAGATGCAGCAATTGTTACATGCAGGTCAATTCTTATTTGATAAAAGTATAGCAGATAAGCTATGAATAATATCCTGTCATCAACCTATGTTATCTTTTAACTAATGTTAAACATTTATTTACATTTTTTAGTGAGGCATCTGCGTAAGCAGTCGTGTGTGAAATATATGAAAATGTTTATAGTATAGATATCTGGGATGACAGATTATAAAAATTCTCAGCGAATGATTCGTGTGGCCAGACATTAATACCGGACGAGAAACTCTGGAAGGTGAGGCGTCACTTCTGGTCTTGGCTGTGCATGGAACAGTCTGCGGCTTCTTGATCTTGCGTGTCGCCGGTCCAAGTAACAGCAATGTAAAGATAACTCGCCATGTTACTCCTTATTCTTCTTCACTGAGTCCTTTTGCAACATATACCATTTCTCGAGCATTAGCATCGAAAGCTTCTCATTGAGGGAATGGAGAAAGTACAACTGCAAGGGAAAGAAAGGCACTATTAGGTATCTACAGTTGATACTTTTTTTTTTAAATAATTATTGATGGTGCAAATTAGTGTGTGTGTGTGTGTGTGTGTGTGTGTGTGTGTGTGTGTGTGTGTGTGTGTGTGTGTGTGTGTGTGTGTGTGTGTGTGTGTGTGTGTGTGTGTGTGTGTGTGTGTGTGTGTAAACTTCATGTTCCTTGTTTTCAAACAGTCTCCTCATTGCTCATCACCCTAGAAAGATGAACTAAGTATACTCTTCTTCTCTACTTGCTACATACTCTAACAGTTACTTTTATGGCTTAGCACACACCCACCTGCAGGCTGTGAGCCCAGTAGCCCGTGGTGCGGCACGTGTAGCCCAGGGTGTTTATGGCGCTGGAGGCGTAGGTCGAGGCCGTGGGGATGAACACGCCTGGTAGGGAGGAAGTAGGAAGAAGACATAAATGTGAACAATTACAGTGGTGAGCAATGGCGAGGAAAAAACAAATAAAGAAACATCCCGCGAAGCTTGTCCTGAAAATAGAACTACTGAACACACACACACACACACACACACACACACACACACACACACACACACACACACACACACACACACACACACACACACACACACACACACACACACACACACACACACACACACACACACACACACACACACACACACACACACACACACACACACACACACGCACACGAAAAAAAAAATAATAATGACTGCGCAATATTTGCAAATTCTCTGGATCTATAGTTTTTTGTTGCACTTGCATTGCAGCTACTAAGTTCACATATTTGCTCCAAATAAGCAAATTAAATACTCCCATTATTTTCTGTTAATATTTATTTAATATTTATTAATACTAATTGTTTGGAAGCACAAATCGGTAAGGCTGTCGTGAGCATGTCATGTAATACTTGAGACTGAACACTAAAAGGTGCCTTAGAATTGCTAACCACACGTTCGCCTTTGAGATGACCACAAAAGCAGACTCACCGTCCCGCTTCTGGTGCTAAATTCCGTGAAGAAGGGAGATGAAACTGAGGTGGTAAAATTTTTTCTTCTATGCACAAAGGAGGAAGACCCAAGGGCAAAAACGCAAGTCACGAAAAAAGGCCCACTAATTGTTCCTTTCATGAAAGAGAAAGAAAGAATACTTAAGAAAAGCCAATTCAGATTTAGAGGTCTCTTGCAACTTTTTAAAACAAGGTTAGGTCATAAGGAAGAGGAGAAATACAAATGTAGGTAGATAATTCCAGAGTCTGCCAGCACGTACAGGGGATGAAAGAGTGAAGGCTCTACTTGAATCATGCATTAGAGAGGTCGATAAAAGAGGGGTAGAGTGAATGGAAAGTCTAGTACAGCGAGACAGCTAGAGGAGGGAGGCATGCAGTTGTGAAGTTCAAACTAAATGTCAGTATGAAAAAAAGCGGTAGGAGACAGCAAGATATGGGAAGCTGCAACACTCCTTTAAGCTCCATATACACAGCCACGATAATCGTCACGCCAGTGCAACTAGAAGAAAATCTTGTCCTTTTCGTGGCATTTCATCACGAGTTGCATCAGTCACGATAGCGGAACGACGCCGCTACGAGGATGCTACACATACATCACGACGGTTATACATTTGCCAAGATGGAGTCACGACAGCTCAATGACGACGTCACGAGCAACAAAATTTTTTATTTCAAGTCACTTTTTAGTCACTACAACTGCACGATGATGGTGACAGAGTCATGACAGTGACATGACGTCGGCACAAGCGCCGCCCACAGACCTCCCTGATAGACTGCGGGAGATATAAGAAGAAGCGACCGAAACCTGCGTCTCCTCTAACCGGGAAAGAGTGCTCCTGTGTTCTCCACCATCGACCTGCTCTATATACTCGTAGACTTCCACTGGTCTATCACGTCGGTTGCTTTCGGAGTCCGATGTCATTATTTGCTGATAGTCCTTGTCTGTGTGGTGCACATCCTGCTCCCACCCCTTTTCCGTCCGCAAATATGTCTTCAGACATTTTGAGTGGCGGAAGTGTGTGTGGTGGCTGACAGCTTGCGTGGGTGGCAGTATACGGGTGTTGTGTGTATCTGTGGGATTATTCGTCTCGGGGACGCTGCGCTGCCAGATGTACGCACGTCTACTAATACAGCTCTGCTGCGACGATGACGTGTCGCAAACCTAGATCTAGCGTGATGACTACGCCGTATAATTATGTAGTCCTGTCCTGTCGCGCTCATAGGTCCATCGTGACCACGTCCTCAGACATGTCAAACAAATGTCAAAACTATTTGCTTTTTCGTGATGCACACAAACGGTAGTCATGGTGATGTTATCGTGACGATGTTGTCGTCATGATATCATGATAGATTTCCTGTCACGATAACATCATGACCGACCTATGACGCCAACGATTGCGTCATGATAGACCTACACATGTCACGAAGACGTAATGATAACGAAATGATAAAGATAAGTTGGTTACAAAATGCAGTTAAGTTCCACGAGCTTTTAAGGTTAACGTTAAATTCTCGGAATGGTCCAAGAATACGCTACGACTGTCGGAAGTCATGACGCTAGACCACGATTACGTATCATGATAACGCTATGATTTCTGTTAGTAGCGCTATCGTGATCAGGTCAGGAAGGACATGGAAAACATCACTGCGAAGAATCTTAATGTCAGGCATGATATAGAGAGATGTGGTGAAGGAGAGATAAGCCCAGATTCATCCAGGTCTGACCCTTTAATGTAGGTCTAAAGTTTAGACCTTCGTTAAAGGTTCAAAAATATCTTTACAGATTTATGCTTCTCTTTTTCTCCTTTATTTCACCAAGATAACATGACTTCCACAATTTCCACCTTCTCTGTCTCTAAAGCTGAACTCTTCCTTTAAACTCTAAACGAAGAGTTCAGCTTTAAAGACAGAGGAGGTAGAAATTGTGGAAGTCGTGTCATCTTGGTGAAATAAGGGAGAAAAAGAGGACCATAAGTCTGTAGAGATATTTTTTGCCTAGATGTCAGAAGTCGTGAATGGA
Organism: Scylla paramamosain; assembly: GCF_035594125.1. Taxonomy (NCBI): domain Eukaryota; kingdom Metazoa; phylum Arthropoda; class Malacostraca; order Decapoda; family Portunidae; genus Scylla; species Scylla paramamosain. Next base: position 8,727,695 of record NC_087154.1, read on the forward strand.
GTTCGAGTTTGAGGTAATCACCGGGCTTATGGACAAGGTCACTGTAATTGGTCATGTTGGTGGAGACATATAAGGGAATGAGAGTTTGCACGGTGATGCCGGAGTTGCGGTACTCAAACTCTAGCGTCCTGGAGAAGAAGTCCACGAATGCCTGTGGAAGAAGACTCGAGTTAGATTACTCAACGAAAAGTAAGACCATGCATATGTCAAGTAAGTTTTCTGTTGACTGAGTGATCTTACTTTCCCCGGCTTGATTTGTTTATCAGAAGTATATATGATTACTGTAAAGGAACTAAAGGTAAAGTGTATTTTTCCGTCTACAAGGGAAAAAAAATGTACATATAATTTTCGACATATATCTGTATAGTTATTTGTAAAATTTCACGAAAGTCTTAGCGTGTAGGATCCATTGAAAAATTTGTTACGTCCATTCAGTTAGTGGCAGCCTGGGGAAAGGAGAGTGAGGACCGAATTTTTAAAGAATTTTTCATTCGCATTAAAATTTCTCACAGACAATTAACACTCGTGTGTATAACAGGTGGCATTTTTTCCCTTTTATCCCATACCAGAACAGGTTCCGAAAAAAAAAAAAAACACATTGCAGCATATCGAACAACATGCAGCTAATTGCAGCTGCCAAACACCAACGGGAAGTAGGTGCCGCTGGTCACGGGGACGCACCTTGGTGGCCGAGTAGATGCCGCTCATGGGAATAGGAACAGTGCCAGCGCTGGAGGCCACGTTGACTATTGCACCACGGCCTCGCTTCAGCATGCCCGGCAGCACCAGCTTGGTCATGGCGGGCACCGAGGCCACGTTGACGTTGACGTGGCTCCAGATGTCCTTCTCAGACACGTCCCCGAACTCCTGGGGTTCAGACAGCAAGACCCCAACGTTGTTCACTGTGGTGGGAGAAGAATACAGTAGGTAGATAGAAAGACTGACAGGATATTCTTGCATATCTATCATCTGTCTGTATAAGGTAACTACATACTCGTACTGCCGTTCATAGCAGCCAAGGACAAAACTCACCCAGGATCCCAATCTCCTTGCCCTGCAGGCCCTTGGCGATGTCTTCATAGATGGGACGGCCGCCACTGAAGTCAGCCTGTATCACCTCCGTCTGCACGCCGAACTCCCGCACTGCGGCACAATGCAAACCACAACTCACCCACACAGTACATACTTTAGTCAACATCAGCCGCCAATCACAAACTCAAATGTTCCTCTTCTGGCCAAACTTCCTACTGTGTACACCTGGCAAGCACCTTGACGAACACCTGAGTGTTCCGTCAGTGAATCATTCCACATCCTGTCATTGCTAGCTGTTCTTGCGTATGGCAAGATGACGACACAGGAAGCAAGACTTCATAACGAAAACACATTTAATTTTAGCCAGAGCGATTTTGAGAAGTAATAACAAGTAAAATCCAAAGTCTTAGAAATAAGAAAATGCTAAACACAGTTGTCAAGCGTGCCATCTGTCACCAGAAAAGTGTGCATGTTTGTTTACCAATTTCCGCCGAGACCTTGTGCAGCTTCTCCATGGTGCGCGAGACGAGGACCAGGTTCATGCCCCTCCTGGCCAGCTCCTTGGCGTACTCCTTCCCGATGCCATCAGTGCTGCCCGTCACCACTGCGGACACGATAGGCTTAGTGTTTCAGGGCCCTTCAGGATGATCAAAGCTGTGTCCGAACCCTCCATATACAGTATATATACGAGTATATATATATATATATATATATATATATATATATATATATATATATATATATATATATATATATATATATATATATATATATATATAAAGAAAAACAGAATAAACAATTATATGCTTAATACTGCTTCTTATTAGAGGGTTTCTTAATCTTTCTCGCTAAAACTCATTAACACAACTGAAAATAAGAATATTTATTATGAAAGCGCTCTCTTGTCAAAAAAGCATCCCTTCGATATTTTTGTACCTGACACTGTACAGGGGGAGGAGGCAGTAGGCATCTGCCGAAACGATAATTACTCCCATTGAGGTCTAAAGCACTGGATCAGGGGGTGCTGTGAACATACCATTAAACCCAGCTGTGTCCTCACTGAACGTTTCCCTTTGTGTCTCACAACACAAGGGGGCAGTCACAGCCTGCCCTCTAAAGACAACTCTCTTCCTTCACACAAAACTACAAGCACCTAATAACATAAACACCCTTCACTCAAAATCTCAAAATTATCATGGCGACTCCTACACCAACCTCGGAGTCCCCATCTGGGGAGGGGACCACAAATGTTCCCAGGTCGGACTGCCCTTTTGACAACGACCCTAAGTGTCTTGACACTTCCTCAACTTTTTCTTCATTAACTTCTGCAACATTAGCGGTCTAAGATCTAATTTTCAATCTGTAGAACACTACCTCTCCTCTTATAAACCTCATCTTCTTTTTCCCACTGAAACTCAGGTGTCTGAGGCAACTGACAGTAGCCTCTTTTCTGTTCCCTCCTACTTTCTCTATCCTCATTTTTAATCCAGAGCTGGATGTTGCGTTTATGTGCGCAGCGACTTAACCTGCTCTCATGCCCACGCTCTTGAATCTTCCAAGTTTTCCACCATCTGGCTACGACTACAGAGTCACTCTCAAACTAAATTTATCTGTGCTGTATACCTCTCACCTAACTCCTCTGACTATAAGAAATTCTTTCACTACTTAGCTTCTAAAGTGGAGCATATTTTGACTCTCTTCCCTTTTGCAGAGATCTCCATTCTTGGAGACTTCAATGTTCATCACCAGCTTTGGCTTTCCTCTCCCTTCACTGACCATCCTGATGAACTAGCCTTCAACTTTGCTATTCTCAACGACCTAGTGCAATTGGTGCAACACCGTACTCGTATTCGTGACCATCTTGGAGATACGCCCAACATTCTTGACCTTTTCCTGACCTCTAATCTTTCTGCTTATGCTATCACCCTCTCTTCTCCGTTGTGCTCCTCCGATCACAATCTCATATCTGTACCTTGCCCTATCGCTTCAGTCCCTCCTCAGGATCCTCCAAAGCGAAGGTGCCTCTGGCGTTTTGCCTCTGCTAGCTTGGAGGGACCTGAGGACGTATTTTGCTGATTTTCCTTGGAATGACTACTGCTTCCGTGTCAGAGACCAGTCTTTGTGTGCCGAGCGCATAATAAAGATGATAGTGTCTGGCATGGAGGCATACATTCCTCACTCTTTTTCTCGACCTAAACCTTCCAAACCCTGGTTTAACACAGCTTGTTCTCGTGCTATACATGATAGAGAGATGGCCCACAAAAAACTACTTAATCCTTTCATCACCAGAATTTCATGAACTTTATACTTCTGCCCGAAACCATGCCAAGTCTGTTCTCCAATTAGCCAAAAAACTCCTTCCTTCCTTCTTCTTCTTTCCCTACTTTATTTCAGCCATATGGCACCACTGCCGTCACATCTGTCTCTAAAGCTGAACTCTTCGCTCAAACCTTTGCTAAAATCTCTACCTTGGACGATTCAGGGATTGTTCCTCCCTCTCCTCCACCCTCTGACTACTTCATCCTACCTATTAAAATTCTTCGCAATAATGTTTTCCATGCCCTCGCTTGCCTAAACCCTCGGAAGGCTTATGGACCTGATGGGGTCCCTCGTACTGTTCTTCGAAACTGTGCCTCCGTGTTTGCACCTAGCCTAATCAAACTCTTTCAGTTCTGTCTGTCAACATCTACCTTTCCTTCTTGCTGGAAGCTTGCCTACATTCAGCCTGTTCCTAAAAAATGGTGACCATTGTAATCCTTCAAACTACCGTCTTATTGCATTAATTTCCTGCCTATCTAAAGTTTTTGAATCTATCCTCAACAGGAAGATTCTTAAACATCTATCACTTCACAACCGTCTATCTGATCGCCAGTATGGGTTCCGTCAAGTCCACTCTACTGGTGATCTTCTGGCCTTCCTTACTGAGTCTTGGTCATCCTCTTTTAGAGATTTTAGTGAAACTTTTGCTGTTGCCTTGGACATATCAAAAGCTTTTTGACAGAGTCTGGTAGAAAGCTTTGATTTCCAAACTACCCTCCTACAGCTTTTATCCTTCTCTCTGTAACTTCAGCTCAAGTTTCCTTTCTGACCATTCTATTGCTGCTGTGGTAGACGTTCACTGTTCTTTTCCTAAATCTATTAACAGTGGTGTTCCTCAGGGTTCTGTCTTGTCACCCACTCTTCTTATTATTCATCAATGACCTTCTAAACCAAACTTCTTGTCCTATCCACTCCTATGCTGATAATACCACCCTGCACTTTTCCACGTCTTTTCATAGACGTCCAACCCTTCAGGAAGTAAACATTTCATGCAGGGAAGCCACAGAACGCCTGACTTCTGATCTTTCTAAAATTTCTGATTGTGGCAGAGCAAACTTGGTATTGTTTAATGCCTCAAAAACTCAATTCCTTCATCTATCAACTCGACACAACCTTCCAGACAACTATCCCCTCTTCTTCAATGACACTCAAGTGTCCCCTTCTTCTACACTGAACATCCTTGGTCTGTCCTTTACTTATAATCTAAACTGGAAACTTCACGTCTCATCTCTAGCTAAAACAGCTTCTATGAAGTTAGGTGTTCTGATACAGCTCCGCCAGTTTTTCTCACCGCCCCCCCCCCAAGCTGCTAACTCTGTACAAGGGCCTTATTCGTCCATGTATGAGAGCATGCTCCCGCGGCCTCGCTGCACAAGACTTTCTTGTTTCTCTCACTTCTGTTCTGTCCACCTCTCTAATGCAAGAGTTCTCACTTATTCTCACTTATTCATCCCTTTCTCTGGTAGACTCTGGAACTCTCTGTCTGCTTCTGTACTTCCACCTTTCTATGACTTGAATTCCTTGAAGAGGGAGGTTTCAAGACACTTATCCTTCAATTTTTGACATCCACTTTGGACCCCTTTTTGGGGACTGTCATCTCAGTGGGCCTTTATTTTTATTTATTTATTTTTTTGTTGCCCTTGGCCAGTGTCCCTCCTACAAAAAAAAAAAAAAAAAAAAAAAAAAAGAAAAAGAAAAAAAAGGCTTACATGCGGCACTTCGCAACACCCAGGATCTCATGTTAAGAAATATTGTCATATTTTCATTTCAATAAAATTTTCTTTGCTAACAGGTTTCCGAAATAGCTAAGTCCAAAGAAAATTTACATTCTCAAGGTAACAAGCCCCAATACCTCCACTGCGGAGCGTTTGCTTGCTGTTACCAAGGGACAGGGGCAGGGCACCACTCACCACGCACTGGTACATTACCTGCCCACCGCCCATAGTCTTCCACTAGCCGCTTCTTCCACAGCCGCGACCAGAAGTGGATCCTCACGCCGCTGCCCACACTCCACAGCAGCTGCAGGAGGATCTTGGACACTGCCAAGACTCCTGCGACCGTCACCACATGTTCCAGTGCCCCGAGGGAAGGGAAGAGCGCCTCACTGCTCATCCTTGCGTCACGCCGTCCATCGCTCAACTGCCAACTCATAGCACACTGAGAGTAGTATGATCATCGTCCGCTTCACCAAGGTCGACCATTGTGACATCCCCCGTGCTTCGCTACTCATACAAGTATCTCTGCCGCCTATTTAGTTCCAAGTCAGCCTAGCAAAATTTATCAAATCTTTCCTCTCTATTTCCTGTTTGTCCTACCTTCTATCACCCTCTTAGGTTGTTCATTAACTGTTAATTAAGCGTGTGTGTGTGTGTGTGTGTGTGTGTGTGTGTGTGTGTGTGTGTGGTGGGGGGGATGGGAGAAATACAGTTAATAAGATGAATAGTCTGCGTGAAAATAGTGGTAGTTTATAGCAAGAGATGCAATATTACGGCGATGAGAAAGAGGCTGAGACAGTCAGTTAAAGAAGAGGAGTTGTGTAGCCGCCGCCGCTGTATATGTACAATTTATACGACGGCTAGAGATACGCACATACGTACATTGTAATGTGACATTTTATGTTTTATTTGTTAGCGTTGTATTATTTGTAGCAACTGGTTGTTATACATGAGCAGTGTATGGCGCGCCTACGCGCCAGCACAACAGAGTGAGAGATTAGTAGGGCCGAGGGGATGCGTTGACTTTGCCCTCTCAGCTATTTTTCTCGTCGAAGGGTCGGTTGTTATGACGTGAGTGTTGATAACATACCTACAGCATAATGAACATCATAGGCTGTAGGGGCCCAGCAGCATCTCCAAAGCCACTTCACGAGTCACGCCTACACGTCAGACGTGTCTCGGGAGGCGCGGAGAGTAAATCCCAGTAAATCCCCGAGTTCTCATCTCGGTAAATCCCCAAGTGTAATCCCTTGCATACAACCAAGAAGACGCCTGTTCCCCGCACTGTGTATGTATTCATCATAGTGTTAGGTAACAGATACTTATGTAACCACGAGGATTTAATGATGTGTGTCAACATACGAGTAATTAATGTAACTACTTGTAGTAATTAGATACTAACGTAATTGTGAGGATTTAGTGATGTGTGTTAATATATAGCCAAAAATATCTCCAATAACTTTGCTTCTTCTTCTTTCCCTCCTCTATTTCAACCAGATGGCACCACTGCTATCACATCTATTTCTAAAGCTGAACTCTCTGCTCAAACCTTTGCTAAAAACTCTACCTTGGACGATTCTGGGCTTGTTCCTGCCTCTCCTCCACCCTCTGACTACTTCATGCCACCTATTAAAATTCTTCGCAATGATGTTTTCCATGCCCTCGCTGGCCTAAACCCTCGGAAGGCTTATGGACCTGATGGGGTCCCTCCTATTGTTCTCCGAAACTGTGCCTCCGTGCTTGCACCTTGCCCAGTCAAACTCTTTCAGCTCTGTCTGTCAACATCTACCTTTCCTTCTTGCTGGAAGTTTGCCTACATTCAACCTGTTCCTAAAAAGGGTGACCGTTCTAATCCCTCAAACTACCGTCCTATTGCTTTAATTTCCTGCCTATCTAAAGTTTTTGAATCTATCCTCAACAGGAAGATTCTTAAACATCTATCACTTCACAAACTTCTATCTGATCGCCAGTATGGGTTCCGTCAAGGCCGCTCTACTGGTGATCTTCTGGCTTTCCTTACTGAGTCTTGGTCATCCTCTTTTAGAGATTTTGGTGAAACTTTTGCTGTTGCCTTGGACATATCAAAAGCTTTTGATAGAGTTTGGCACAAAGCTTTGATTTCCAAACTACCCTACTACGGTTTCTATCCTTCTCTCTGTAACTTCATCTCAAGTTTCCTTTCTGACCGTTCTATTGCTGCTGTGGTAGACGGTCACTGTTCTTCTCCTAAATCTATTAACAGTGGTGTTCCTCAGGGTTCTGTCCTGTCACCCACTCTCTTCTTATTATTCATTAATGATCTTCTAAACCAAACTTCTTGTCCTATCCACTCGTACGCTGATGATACCACCCTGCACTTTTCCACGTCTTTTCATAAACGTCCAACCCTTCAGGAGGTAAACATATCACGCAGGGAAGCCACAGAACGCCTGACTTCTGATCTTTCTAAAATTTCTGATTGGGGCAGAGCAAACTTGGTATTGTTCAATGCCTCAAAAACTCAATTCCTCCATCTATCAACTCGACACAACCTTCCAGACAACTATCCCCTCTTCTTCAATGACACTCAACTGTCCCCCTCTTCTACACTGAACATCCTCGGTCTGTCCTTTACTTATAATCTGAACTGGAAACTTCACATCTCATCTCTAGCTAAAACAGCCTCGATGAAGTTAGATGTTCTGAGACGTCTCCGCCAGTTTTTCTCACCCCCCCCAGCTGTTAACTCTGTACAAGGGCCTTATCCGTCCATGTATGGAGTATGCTTCACATGTCTGGGCGGGTTCCACTCATACTGCTCTTCTAGACAGGGTGGAATCAAAAGCTTTTCGTCTCATCAACTCTCCTCTAACCGACTATCTTCAGCCTCTCTCCGCCGCAATGTTGCATATCTAGCTGTCTTCTACCGCTATTTTCATGCTAACTGCTCTTCTGATCTTGCTAACTGCATGCCTCCCCTCCTTCCGCGGCCTCGCTGCACAAGACTTTCTTCTTTCTCTCACCCCTATTCTGTCCACCTCTCCAACGCAAGAGTTAATCAGTATTCTCAATCATTCATCCCTTTCTCTGGTAAACTCTGGAACTCCCTGCCTGCTTCTGTATTTCCACCTTCCTATGACTTGAATTCCTTCAAGAGGGAGGTTTAAAGACACTTATCCATCAATTTTTGACCACTGCTCTGACCTTTTTATGGGACTGGCATTTCAGTGGGCATTTTTTTTATTAGATTTTTGTTGCCCTTGGCCAGTGCCCTTCCTACATAAAAAAAAAAAAATAAATAAATAAAAATATATATATATATATATATATATATATATATATATATATATATATATATATATATATATATATATATATATATATATATATATATATATATATATATATATATATATATATATATATAAGTACACTTAACGTAACATAATGACGTACATCAGATCATGCAGACGAGAGGGCTACTTGCTGTGTTTGTGCTGGTGGTGTTCATCTGTAGAACCGACTGAACCCGCTAAACTGTAGGTAATTCTGTACTGACTCATATATGTTACGGAATTGACGACGTGAAGTGTCACGACATTGATGTACTGCAATACCCGTTTTACCTATTGATATACTCTTTTGTGCTATTCTCAGTATTAGTGGTAATATGTTAATTCACAGTTTGACCGCTTCTGAATACAAAGAGCGAGTACTGCACAGCTCGTTTCAGTCACCTCCAGTACGTACGGCACTTACAAGTTGATAAGACGAAAATGCTTTTGATTCCATCTTGTTTAAAACAGCAGTATGAGTGGAATCCCCCATACATGTGAAGCGTAGAGAAGAGGTGTGAAATTCAGTTTAGATTATTAGTAAACGACAGACCGAGTATGTCCAGTGTAAAAGAGAGGGACGAGTGTCATTGAAGAAGAGGGGATATTTATCTGGAAGGTTGTTTTGAGCTGACAGATAGAAGAATTGAGTTTTTGAGGCATTGAACAATACTAAGTTTGCTCTGCCTGATCAGAAATTTTAGAGATATCAGAAGTCAGGGATTTTGTGGCTTCCCTGTTTGAGCTGTTTAATTAACTCCTGAAGGGTTGGACTCCTATGAAAACATGTGGAAAGTGCAGGGTGGTGTCATCAACATAGAAGTGGATAGAACAAATAGTTTGGCTTAGAAGATCATTGATGAAGAATAAGAAGAGAGTGGATGACAGGATAGAACGCTGAGGAACATCACTGTTAATAGATTCAGAAGAGTGACCATCTACCACAGCAGCAATAAAACGGTCAGAAAGAAAACTTGATATGAGTTTACAGAGAGAAAAATAGAAACTGCAGTAGGATAGTTTGAGAATCAAAGCTTCGTACCTGAATTTGTCAAATGGTTTAACTATGTCTTAGGCAACAGCGAAAGTTTCACCAAAATCCCTAAAAGAGGATGACCAAGATTTTAAAAAAATCGGAATAATACCTCCTCAGGTCCCCCCAACTGGCAAAAGCAAAACGCCAGAGGCACCTCCGCTTTGGGGGATCCTGGGGAGGGATTGGAGCGATGGGAGAAGATACAGATATGAAGCTGAGATCAGAGGAGCCCAAAAGAGAAGAAGGATTAGAGGTTAGGAGAAAGTCAAGAATGTTGGGCGTATCTCCAATACAGTCAGGAATATGAGTAAGGTGTTGCATTAATTGCTCTAGCTCGTGGAGGATACCAAAGTTAAAAGCTAGTTCACCAGATTGGCCAGTGAAGGGGGAGGAAAGCCAACGGTGATGGTGAACACTGAAGTCTCCAAGAATGGAGATCTCCGCGAAAGGGAATATATCAAAATGTGCTCCACTTCGAGAATTAGTCGTTTTTTTTTTTTTTTTTTCATAGTCAGAGGAGTTATGAGAGAGGTATACAGCACACATAAATATAGTTTTAGAGTGACTCTGTAGTCGTAGCAAGATGGTGGAAAATTCGGAGCATTCAAGAGCGTCGGCAAGAGAGTAGGTTAGCTCACACAGTGATCTATTGGTGAAAAGTCTTTAAAAAACAAAGAGATTTCCACCATTACCAGGGAGTTGCTGCATATGGATTAGAACCTTATAGTTCACGGCATTGAAAGAAGAACTAAAATCAATGGCAACAACTCGAAACTGAAGCCAAGTGTCCAAAGAGCACTGCATGTCAAGAGTCAGTCAAGAGAGCATCACATGAACCTAAACCCTTACGGAATCCGAACTTAGAATGTGTCCTAATATATGCAAGAGAGACAGAGAGAGAGAAAAAAAAAAAAACGTAAAAAAATCTAAATACTACTGCCAATTTTTGGTACTCAGGCTGCAGCAATCAAATATGGAGAAAAGCCATCCGAGTTCGTATGTATCAAGATCTAGAAGACATTTTTTCATCTTAGAAGAGCAAAATGCAACAGAAATAAATTTTGGCAAGGGGAAACAGTTCATTGGTAAGGACAATAATTATTCTTGGTCACACTGTTTATTAATGAAAATATCGTAGAGCAAATGATTTTTTCTTAAAGGATCAAAGAACAATGAGCAATCAGACTCACGTGGAGGAAGCATTCTAGAATCCACAGCACATGAGTAGGACTGACAAGAAGCCCTCTATTTGTGTATCTGAGCAGCACTTTTTTTTTTTTTTTTTTGTTTATGTAGGAAGCACACTGGCCAAGAGCAGCAAAAATCCAATATAAAAATATGCCCACTGAAATGCCAGTCCCATAAAAGGGTCAAAGCAGTGGTCAAAAATTGATGAATAAGTGTCTTCAAACCTCCCTCTTGAAGGAATTCAAGTCATAGGAAGGTGGAAATGCAGAAGCAGGCAAGGAGTTCCAGAGTTTACCAGAGAAAGGGATGAATGATTGAGAATACTGGTTAACTCTTGCGTTAGAGAGGTGGACAGAATAGGGGTGAGAGAAAGAAGAAAGTCTTGTCCAACGAGGCCGCGGAAGGAGAGGAGGCATGCAGTTAGCAAGATCAGAAGAGCAGTTAGCATGAAAATAGCGGTAGAAGACAGCTAGATATGCAACATTGTGGCGGTGAGAGAGAGGCTGAAGACAGTCAGTTAGAGGAGAGGAGTTGATGAGACGAAAAGCTTTTGATTCCACCCTGTCTAGAATAGCAGTATGAGTGGAACCCCCCAGACATGTGAAGCATACTCTCATACATGGACGAATAAGGCCCTTGTACAGAGTTAGCAGCTGGGGGTTGAGAAAAACTGGCGGAGACGTCTCAGAACGCCTAACTTCATAGAAGCTATTTTAGCTAGAGATGAGATGTGAAGTTTCCAGTTCAGATTATAAGTAAAGGACAGACCGAGGATGTTCAGTGTAGAAGAGGGGGACAGTTGAGTGTCATTGAAGAAGAGGGGATAGTTGTCTGGAAGGTTGTGTCGAGTTGATAGATGGAGGAATTGAGTTTTTGAGGCATTGAACAATACCAAGTATGCTCTGCTCCAATCAGAAATTTTAGAAAGATCAGAAGTCAAGCGTTCTGTGGCTTCCCTGCGTGATATGTTTACCTCCTGAAGGGTCGGACGTCTATGAAAAGACGTGGAAAAGTGCAGGGTGGTATCATCAGCGTACGAGTGGATAGGACAAGAAGTTTGGTTTAGAAGATCATTAATGAATAATAAGAAGAGAGTGGGTGACAGGACAGAACCCTGAGGAACACCACTGTTAACAGATTTAGGAGAAAACAGTGACCGTCTACCACAGCAGCAATAGAACGGTGAGAAAGGAAACTTGAGATGAAGTTACAGAGAGAAGGATAGAAACCGTAGTAGGGTAGTTTGGAAATCAAAGCTTTGTGCCAGACTCTATCAAAAGCTTTTGATATGTCCAAGGCAACAGCAAAAGTTTCACCAAAATCTCTAAAAGAGGATGACCAAGACTCAGTAAGAAAAGCCAGAAGATCACCAGTAGAGCGGCCTTGATGGAACCCATACTGGCGATCAGATAGAAGGTTGTGAAGTGATAGATGTTTAAGAATCTTCCTGTTGAGGATAGATTCAAAAACTTCCCTACCAGTTCCTTCACATGTTAACAGGTCAGCCCCTCTGGCGACCCATTTAAGGATTTAATTACGACTTAAGTAGATAAGCCACCATTTAGTTTAGACAGCGTCCTCAAGCCACGCTCTCGACACCTTTCATCTTTCTAGTTCCTCACTTACATTGTTGCGTTTTCTCTCTCTCTCTCTCTCTCTCTTTCTGTGTGTGTGTGTGTGTGTGTGTGTGTGTGTGTGTGTTCATACTTCATTCATCCTTAAATGATGAATGAACAAAGTTTTTTTTCATTAGGCCCGCTTTCAGAGGCAACAAAGATGAAGAACTTGGGGTTTTGTGTAAGTGTTTTCATTAATGATGCTGAATCTTTATTAAATTTAGTTCAGCTAAAGCTAGAATCATGAAGACCCACTTGAAACTTACGCCCTTCCACTAGACTAGAGCTTGTCAAGAGTTGTCGAGATAAGACGCCGAAACATCAGGTGGTGAATGCAGTCCTCGGAGTTTTTGGTTAAATAAAATATGCTCAGTTAGTGTTGAGAGTGAAAATATGATGACGCATTACATACACAACGGATATTCATGATATTCATTGTCAGTCATTGTCATAAGTCACTAGGCGAGTGTGTATCACCTTCCATAGCTACTAATTCTTCATTGTTGCAGCCACTGATGCGACTCACTCTCGTTCCCTCGACCTCAACAATATGACACGTGTGCTTACTTGTGAAAGAATCGAGTGTTTTGAGAGGAAGCTGTTTGTGTATATCACTTACTAACATGAAGCACTGGTTACTTACTGCTCTCCTTACTGGCAGCACACACACACACACACACACACACACACACACACAACTACTACTACGACTACTACTACTACTACTACTACTGATACTACTACTACTTCCACCACCATCGCCATCCCCACCATTACTACTACTTCTACTACTACCATAACCATTACATTACCACCAGCATCACTATCCCCACCATTACTACTACTACTACTACTCTACTACTACTACTACTACTACTACTACTACTACTAATAATAATAATAATAATAATAACAATAACAATAATAATAATGCTGCCACCACAAACACCACCACCATTTCTACTAAAACACCAAAAAATATGTCCTTAACCGTAAGTAGAGGGAAAGAAAGTCAAGTCTTATACATAATTATATATCTCTATATATTATTTCCACAAGATACATGGCAGAAGGCAGTGTGGTGAGAGCAGGGCGCGGGCGGTGCATGGGAGCCGAGGCACAGCCCATGCCCGCCCACAAGTCGGCCAACCCTGCGGGGGACAGCGCAGCGCCTTGACTCTCTACGCTGCCTCTTGACGAGAAACTCACTTCCGAGGCAGCGTGTTGACGGCTAATGAGATGAAGCTAAACCAGTATGTGATGAGGAGAGACTCTGATGGCAAGATGACACACGCGCGCAGGACTGGACGACGAAGACCCCGCTGGCACGACCACACAAAGGCTGAAACATTCCCTGGCTGCCCTAACGCTCTCGCCACCATCTTCCCGGCCTCGCCGCCACGCCAGACCTTCCTTCTCACTATTTTGATTCGCAAATAGCCAAGGAGGAGTTCAGGCAGCGCCTTGAGGGGAAGGAGGGTGTGAGGCCACGAATATGAACAACAATGAATCGTCGAGGGGAAGGGGAGAGTTCCGGTCCAAGATACCCTTTCGTCACCAAGCTTGGCACCCTTCCTCACAGCGCGACCAAGAGGTCCGAACTAGGGATAGGAAATAAGAGGTACGTGAAGAAAGATGTTCATCACAAAGAGTCGCTCCCTTCAGAGTACTAATGAGTACATGAAATGCATTAAAGGAAGACGAAAATGTTGACAGAAAGACTGGCGGGCCTTAGCTCAGGCGCCGCGCCACAGTAAGTCGGCTCAACTACACGAAGGAAAGGAGAATCAAAAGAACACAGAATATATAACTCAAAAGTAACGCCTCACTGATGAAATTGTGTGCCAGAATTAAAGCATAATATTTAAAGCTAACAGTTTGGCAACAAATCCGTTGCACTTGAAAGTAATGTTATGTAACTCGCAAACTCTTGTGTAATGATGTTTGGAGCATCGAAGACGAAAATATACAACACATCCGGCGGTAACAGCGGCGCCGGCCTGGGACGGACGGCGACTTCCTCCGTCGCGTCTCTCAGGCCGATTGACTTTCAAGACCACTTCGACGGCCATGCTGCCCGACGCCTTTACGTAGCGAAGGTTATCGGTGAGTAGAAGTTGTTGTAGGTGCCCCAGCCCTTGGCCGCCATGTTGAAGCTGGCAGAGTTACGCTTGTTGGTGGCGTCCACGGGGCTGAACATGGCCCGAGGCACTGTGGGGAAAAGGCACCGTAAGACACTATAACACTATGTGGGCAAAAAAAAAAATAAATAAATAAAAATAAAAACAAATTAAATAAATAAAAAAATAAATAAATAAATAAAAAAAAAGCTAGGGTTGTATTTCATTGGGGGTCGATGCGCGGTGTGTAGTGTAGTCAGGAGCCGATATTCTTCCGCCCTGGAGGAGTGCAAGTGTGCAACTTTATTTAACTCTGGGCAGCACTCATTGTGAGGTGACAGGTGAGACTCACCGTCCGTGGCTGGGGTGGGAGGCTGGGAGGAGCGCATTACCACCTTCACCTCGGCGGAGTAGATGGCTGCCGGGCCTGCGGAGGGAGTGGGAGGGTTGGTGCTGGTAGGCGGCGGGGAGAGCGGTGGTGAGGGTGACTCGTTAGTAGGTGAATAACACCTTCTAGTAAACACCATGCAGTTTCGGAAGCCATAACGCGGCCGCGACTCCCCATCCGCCTGGCCTCTCCCTTCCTCGTCTTTCTCCTCTTCCTTTTCGGAGTGCGCGTCGTCTCCACCATAACCAGCGTCCTCAATCAAAGCTTCAGGCTGGCCAACATTAGCGTTACACGATCCCATTTCCTTTTCGGAGTGACTCGTGTTTTTGTCAGCTGTGTCTGAGGAGCCGGCACAAGGCTTCTGAAACGCCTTTTCTTCAGACATGTCAGACACAGGATTGTCCTCATGCTGTGTGTCAGCGTGGGTCAAGTCACTTTCTCCACCTAAGATGTCTCCGGAGGTCTTCGCCACAGGATCAGGAGCGGCTGTGGCGTGTGCGTCATTAAGTTCTTGGTCCATGCTGTCCCGCGACACACTGCGGTAATATTCTGGCGGCTTCAAATCTTGTACGTCGATGGTGTCGATCAGTGTCGGTGCATTCTGGAAGGTCGACTTTATTTCCTCCATGTATTTTCGCAATTCCTCTTCCTCGAGAGACGGCTTTCTGGGTTCGTTCGATATCTCGATTAGTGGAATGCCGAGGGAGAAGCTGAAGAGCGAAGCCTCGTTCTGATTGTTGTCGAGGACAGGCTGTGCATTCGTTCTATAAACCTCGTGAAGCCGAGCCGAAGCACTGTCAGTCTTATTAGTGGTACTCTTATCTACTCTGCTAGTGCTTTCTTCTGCGGCTGCGACCAGCAACTCGATTTCTTTGTCTTGAGTAGCATGAAATGATCCACTGGCGAGGCTGACGGGAGCTGCCTCTGGGTGGAGTATCTGGCCGTCTGGCTGTGATTCCGGAGACCTTTCTGTATGAACTTTCTGGGTGTTCATCTTTGTTGGAGGGAGTTTGTGTTCATTCTCCAGAGGGTTTGGCGCATCAGTGCTCCGGGAAGTGGGACTCGAGGAAGCTGGTACCTGGCTTGGAGGAGTCGACGAAAGGTCAGGGAGAGGACCCGGCAGGGGAGAGGCGGGAGTTTGGACAGAAGCGCCACCTACCTGCGACATGACACAAGGGGCGGCAGACACTACACACGGAAGAGAAATGTCACTACCAAAAGGGTTTTGAAGTAAAGCAACATTGGAGAAGCTGCGTGCACCAGGGTAAGCTGCAGAAAGTAACGGACTAGTGGCAGGATTGCAGGGAAGCGAAGTGGGGGAAGCAAGGCTGGTGCTATTTACAAGTGATGACAGTGATATGAGAGGAAGAGAAGTGGGTCGTGCTGGCCTGCTGCTGCTGCTGCTGCTGTGGATACCACTTATGGTGCTGTTTTGTACATGGCTTTCGAGGCGATCAGTGCTAGTGCCGGTGCTTTCAGAGTGCTGTGTGCTGAGAGTATCAATACGAGTTTTGTGTGCTGTGCTCTCAGTGTGCCTGCTAACCTCTGTGTTTTTTCGGAGGTGGCTCGAGGCAATGGCGCAATCATGAGTGAGAATTTCGATGGCTGCCGACGAGTTCTTGCCACCAGCAGTGGGGAGGCAGCCCTCCCGGGGAGCCTCCAGGATGCAGCTCTCGGTGTGGTGGTTCATTGCGTTCTCGTTCAAGTAAGACGCCTCGCTCCCGTCAGGAAACACGTAAAGAGGAGGTGTTCCGGGTTTGAGCTCAACTTGCTCCTTGGCGCAACTCTTACGGGGAAGGACCGGGGGTGGTGTGTTGATGGAGGGCGTTGGGCGAGGAGGGGGCAGTGGGGGAGAAGGGGAAGCAGGAAGGTATGCTGGCACCGAGTTTGGTCTCACAGACCCTGATGTAAGAGATGTTTTGAAAGCACCACCACCACGCTCGGCAACAGAAACAGAGGCCAAAGCATTGGATGCCGGAGAGGAAGAGCCATCGATATGTTTAGGATCTGGAGAGGCAGAGGAAGGCGTCAGAGAAGGATTACTCCAGGATGTGCTATGAAATTTAGTTCCATCTAGTAATAACGTTTCTACAGAAGCTTTAGAGGACTGAACTACGAAATTCTTCATGCCAGGAGAAGTTGTGGCTGGCACTGGCTTGGGGAAGGCGACGGGGCGTGCCGGGAAATGTCCTGGAGCCCCTGAGGCAGTAGTGGATGCCGAGGCAGGACGGGGCGCTACGGGGGGACCTGCAGCACTTACAGCTGATTTTGGGGACACGACACTCCTGCTGTCATCAGAATGAGTGACGGCCTGGCTCTTATTTACTTTGCATGAAGGTTTCAAGACAGAGGAGAAGGGCTGAGGCGGGGAGTAAGTACGAGGAGGAGGAGGAGGAAGAGGAAGAGGTTTGGGCGAGCAGGTGGCGGAGGTGAGGGCAGGTGAAGCTGGGGTGCGCTGGCTGCCTCCCCGAAGGGCCGGAGTCGGGCTGTCATCGCTGCCCGCGCGGTTCACCGAGTGCCAGGCTTTAGGCTTGGGAGGGACTGGCTTAGGCTTGTTAGGCTCTAATGTGGGCTCGGAGGATTTGGGCTTAGAAGGTTGGGTCAAGATCTTTGTCAGGTCTGGAAGGGTGAACGAGCCTGTAGACAGACAGTGGAAGGCGACGTGAGAAAGAAAGAACGAAAGAAAAAATAAAAACGCTAGTGCTACAAAATAAGCATGATTATTATTATGATTATTATTTATTCTTTCAGAGCATGCGTAAAATTTCACGTAAACATAAGGAACAAACAATGGAATGTGCGCGAGAACTGCGTGAGTGCCAAACACAGACATGCAGGTGAATGTGAAGGGCGAGGAGGTTAGCGTGTGGAGGTGGTGGTGGTGGTGGTGGTGGGCGGCAGAGACACAGCATGCACCAACACTCCTCGCACCAAAGACTAAGACACTAATACTACTTCATAGGGGAGGGGGATGGTCTAGCAGCACATTACATCAAAAATAACAACACGAGAGAAAGTATCAGTGACTTTCCATCTCTCTTTAAATTAAAATCTCAATGAAAACTCTAGATAAAAAGAGAAGTGCCACCTATGAGAAAAAAGATAAACAGCAAATGATTGACTCGATACCATCAGTGACTAAGAAAACGACAGTATTCATTATATACACAAAGAAAGGACAGACGGTGTTGGTGTATGGCGTCCGTGTCTGTGCTCTGGTCCCCACGTACAGCACACTGCCCTTCCCACCACGGGCGTGCATTCCTCAGTGGCATGGCCCGAGAGAAGATGTTGCCCAAGCCAGCATTATAAAAAATATATATATACAAAAAGTGTGAAGAGCATTAATGAATCTAAGCAAAGTGGAAGCAGAACCGCTCAGTTTGCGAGTACTAGATTCTGTGAGTGGCGAGCGGCGGGTGAGCAACAGCTGAAGGTGATTGAACTAGAGTACCTCAAAGCCCTTGAGTCCTCCACTTAGTCTTATCAAATGCAGCTGACCATACATGAAAAAAAAAAACAATAAAATAAATAAATAAGTAAAATAAATAAATAAATAAATAAATAAATAAAATAATTCTCCATTTTTACTCCCTGACGTCTAACAAGGTGTAAGAAATGGAGGTTTAGTTGAGAAAAAACGGTTCAAGCACATAATGAGTGACGAGGTCTCAGGGGCTCGTGGTAGCAGTGCTGACGTGGTAGTGTGCGCGGCGAGTCCCTGGGAGTGTGTGACGGAGGTGTGGAGGGCACTAACCTGACGGAGCAGCTGCAGGCGCGGGGGCCATCTGAGGGGTCACCTGAGGAGTCAACAGCTGCGGGGAGGAAGGTAACGGTGGTTAGTAAAGCAGTGATGTGTGTTGTGTTCTGTGATGGTGGAGATGGAAGTGGTGGTGGTGGAAGTGGTGGTGGTGAGTGATATGCGAGTAATTGGGAACTTGTGGAGTGATGATGGTATGTGGAACTGAATGATCGACTGAATGACTGACTTCAGGTGCTGCAACAACGACAGGTGAAATTAAATAAAATCCATAAATAAATGCAAGAAACGATGTTGAAAGCTAATTTACATTTCAGATCAGGTAAAGATAACTGATTTAGGTACCAGAATAGACTAGCAGAGAGAGAGAGAGAGAGAGAGAGAGAGAGAGAGAGAGAGAGAGAGAGAGAGAGAGAGAGAGAGAGAGAGAGAGAGAGAGAGAGAGAGAGAATTGAGGTGGTGGTGGTAGTGACGATGACGAAAGTTACTGAAGAAAATAAAGATGAATATTATAACACTGAAAAAATAATACTAATAACAATAAAAATGGCGACGAAAATGGAGAGAAACACTAGACAATCAACGCCACAAAAAGCTGCATTTAGAAAAAAAAAAAAAAAAAAAAAAAAAAATATCCCTGCTTTTTACCACCGAATATCTGAAGCGTGATAGAAAATAACATGACCGAAATGAACCTGCAGAGGAATATCTGAGGAGTCACGTCAGGTGCGCAGT
The DNA here is from genome assembly GCF_035594125.1 of Scylla paramamosain. NCBI lineage: Eukaryota > Metazoa > Arthropoda > Malacostraca > Decapoda > Portunidae > Scylla > Scylla paramamosain. The sequence goes on from NC_087154.1 coordinate 8,746,918, forward strand.
TACAAGTGAAAGATTGCTGGGAAAGTCAACAGCTACACGCAGACACAACAAATCCAGAGAGAGAGAGAGAGAGAGAGAGAGAGAGAGAGAGAGAGAGAGAGAGAGAGAGAGAGAGAGAGAGAGAGAGAGAGAGAGAGAGAGAGAGAGAGAGAGAGAGAGAGAGAGAGAGAGAGACAAGCTGGTGATAATGGTACAAACACATTTATAAGCCAAGTAACTTTATACCTTCACTGTGCTTAGGTTTTCCCTCTATATTAAACCGTCTGATCTGTAAAGAATGTATGAATATGAGGACATTCTGACAAACTGGAGGTAGGTGGTGAAGGGAATACAGTTTGTGGAATGAGTTCTTTATTCCTGACTAGTTTTGCAGTAGTTAATTCAAAGGAAGAGGAGGAAGCTACTGAAAATTTAGTCAAGAATAAAGTACTCATTTCTCAAGACCTCAAATCTATCATCTGTCAGCCTTTGCAAGATTGTCAGCATATCAGAGGAGTTTGGATCGAAGGAAAGGCAAAGCACAGTGGAAATCAGTATAGGTTACTCTGCTCCAGACCTACACTAAGCTCAAGTGTCCTTCACTCTTCACTCACCGGCATTGGCTTCGGGGGCTCCAGCCACGACGCCTCAGCAAGCTTGGTGTCTGCCCGCTCGACCACGGTGTTAGCCAGCTGTTCCCGGGGAGCAGGGAAGACACGTGTGAGACTAACTTAAATGTATAGGTTTCAAACATCGTCAGTAGTTATGTGGCACTAAGGCTGTTTATGGTGTTCATATTAAGTGAATGATCTGAAACTTGGATAAAAGTACATTAAGTTGGAAATGTACTGTAAGTGAAAGAACTGTTCAGAATCATCGACTGAAGATGACACGCAACGCTCAATAATAATAATGTGTCAACGCTGGGTATTGCAGTCATTACAAGGAGAAACTGCTGTGGGATGATCTAAGCCGTATTCTAAAACGTTCTGGCATTTCATCTTAACTAATTTCAACAGCCTCAAGTGGAAGTCAGGGATTTTCAGCGGTTTTCATGCATGGTTCTGGTAATAGTTTTAACAAATATTCCACAATTGTTCACCATTAAAGAGGAAAAATACCCACAACAATGGGACTATTCATCTCACCACCACTTCAAAATACTTGTGATAAGAGAACAAAGTGTCTAAGAATACGAAGCTTACTAAGGCATACACACGATAATATATTACAAAAACGGATACCAGCTGTGTTGGCTTATAAGGTCATCAATTTATCTATTTACCACTACTAGCAAACTACATACGTCTACTAAACAACTCTATGTTATATACACCGCTAAACCTTACTAATTTATACACTATTGTACAAAGACACACAGCGATGTCAGGTGCCTCGTTAACACACGTCAAGAAGCGTAGCCTGAATTAAGGAATACATCTGAGCCTTGACAAGAAAGTCACACAGCCATGACAAGCCTCCCGTGCCTAACATTCCCCTTTCTAATCGCGTCCACTTCAGGGCCATTCACATACTGATGGCAAGCACTGGAGCGAATATTCATCGTGCATACTTCCACACTGATCCTATTCATGCCTCCACGCCACAGCAAGCACGGGGCCTTTCAGTTGTGGCCTTGAGGACACCACCTCGGGCTGAATGGTGGAGCCGTATTTGGAAAGCAGGCAGGAATCATAATGTGGATATGAAAGGCTCAGAGACCTTGGTGACGGCAACACTACTTGGAAACATTGCAGAGTCTACTACTGCTGGCTCCGGGATTTTGATGGCAGCAACACTAGTAAGAAACACTAATAATTACTACTTATGGTTCCAGGACCTTGATGGCGGCAACACTACTATGAAACACTGCAATAACTACTATTAATACCACACTGTTCACTACACTAACCATCTGGTCATGCTACAAAGATAACTACAGTCGTGGTTAGCAGTCCAGTAAGTAACCTGCTGCTCTCACTTCCGATGTGTTTTGCGTTTTGACTCGATTTTAAGTCCCCTGATCTGCTGACACACTTCCTACAAAGCTTCACAAGTGACAGTCTAAACAGATCGAGGGACTTAACACTGAAGGAAAAAAAAAAAAAAAACTAAGCACAGTGGAAGTGAGTGATGGTGATTCGACTTCTGACCACGACTGTACATCAATCTACGACACGTAACCACCCGCTGTATTTGATATTGAACACTGGTGCTTCCTTGACCCAGTGAGAGAATTGCATAGGGAACAGACTCCTAGCAATTCCTTGTCATGAGCCTAAGTTGTCTCCTGTACACGCACACACTATATATACATCTATGCCGGTGAAAGTGATCGAATACCAAGCATAAAAAAGCCAAAAGCCAAGGCAACAGGAAGTCATAAGAAGAGTGAATCTGACTCCTCATTTCCTCTTACGGCTTTTTATCTCAAGGAATGTTCACAATTACGTACAACTGCGTGGCTTTATGGCTTTATTTCCCTGCTACCTAAAAGTCTACGGTGTTAGAGGTTAGACACAGGCTAAAGAGTGACAGCTGAGGTGCACAGGGACTACACAACACAGCCACGGTACCTCGGGCCGCTCGCTGCTCACTGGCTTGAATAGTGGTCCCTGGAAAGTGTGCAACGTGCTGGGTGAGTATGTGTTGATATTCGTGTGTACATAAATACAGGGTAAAGACAAGATGTACATTGCCAAACCACGGCTTCTGTCGCAACCGTAACGCGGGCAGGAAGTGACGGATGCTTTCTGGATGGCTACGTGATTACAGCTGATACATCGATGGATCACAATTGGACAGAACAGATAAAGTGGCAGATACAGGGACAGACACAAATAGACGGATAGACAGAAATTATTACCATAAACATTCATAGAAGAACAGGCAGAACAGAGACTAACAGATATAGTGACAGAAGAACAGATAGAATAGAGACCAAGAGATACACTGGCAGATAAACAAATCATTATGAGAACGAATACAGATAAAGCAGACTGAGCAGCAAAGAGAGAAAACGAGAACGAGGTAGCAGGACAGAGTAAGAAATCATGTATATAACTGAGCAAAGCGAATCGACAAAATACAGACTAAAAGACAAATTAACAGATATATAGACAGACGGATGTAAAGGCTGATCAACATCATAATAATCATGTTTAGATAGACAAATAAATAAAAAAAATAAAAAATGATAAAGACAAATGAAAAGATAGATAGAAGGAAACAATACAGATGATCATACGCACATCTAAGAACTCGTACATACACACACACACACATTACAAGCACCATGATAGCTAGACTTCAAGCCGCCATCCAGAGAGCACCACTGGACACTCCCTCCAGCAGCACCACCAGGACCCAGGCAGCCCAGCACTTGAGTCCATGCGTCACTCGATATTAGTACCCTGAATCACCACCATCACTTACTCCATAAAAAAAAAAAAAAAAAATAAATAAATAAAATAAATACAAAAATAGAAAAGAACATGGTGTTACAGCGAAGCATGTCAGCTGTTAGGTCTCGTTTAGCTGAAATTCTGAACTAAATATATACGTAATTAAATGAGTTATGGTTCACAGAGGAAGGGCGGAAGCAGAGGCCTGAGCTGCGCTGCGTGAGTTGCTGGTAGTGTTTGTCTGCAGCCTGGAACGAAGCATTACTGTTACGCTTGACTGCAGAGCGGTGAAGAGGCGCCGCTGGGTTACGGCTCAGTGGAGAGAAGTTAAGAAAGGAAGACGAAGCAGCAATAATACTTGGGCTGTCAAACCTAGAGAGAGAGAGAGAGAGAGAGAGAGAGAGAGAGAGAGAGAGAGAGAGAGAGAGAGAGAGAGAGAGAGAGAGAGAGAGAATGTATCGTACTCAGGTGGGAATAACAACAGAATAACACACATGCCAGTTCGTATACACAGCCAAAATGAAAGTGGCATTGAGGCAAGTCGCCAGGCCGGGCCCAACGCTCCTGTACAGTGTGTTCACGAGGTGTCATGTGGGAGTCCCTTCAGGTCGGCAACACTGGCAGCTAACCTGTTCATCATCCCTTACCACCCACCCACTTCAAGAATTTCTGAACAGTATCTTGACCAAATAAAGGCGTTTTTTATTACTTTTTTTTTCGTTAGTTTGACGTGAATCTCTAAGAAGTGAGCATCAAGACAAAATGTTTAATGATGTAAAAGATAAGGTGAGGCAACTGCGTGAACCGACCTTAAGGTTCTCGCTTCTCTGTACAAGCGTGTCTAAGCAGTGTTCATGGGAGTGTGTGTACCTTTATCCTCTGTCTCTTATCGTCGAAGGCCGCGTCAGGAGTGCCCGTCTCCATGGTCGCCTGCCACGGGGACTTGACCAAGGTGAGACTCCCCTCCCTGCTTCTCAGGAACTGCTCCTGTTGGGGTCACTCGTCACCACCTCACGTCCTCACCCGCTCACCCACCATCATGCACCACCACTACGCACACGCGCGCGTACGCACACGCACACACACACACACACACACACACACACACACACACACACACACACACACACACACACACACACACACACACACACACACACACACACACACACACACACACACACACACACACACACACACTCTCTCTCTCTCTCTCTCTCTCTCTCTCTCTCTCTCTCTCTCTCTCTCTCTCTCTCTCTCTCTCTCTCTCTCTCTCTCTCTCTCTCTCTCTCTCTCTCTCTTCCTCACTTTATTATCATTATTTTTCATCACCACAGCTATATCACCACTAATGCTTATTCGCACCACATCTGCATCATCACAGCACCACACACCATACTGTACTACACTCACGTTGCTACCAGCCTCACCATCACCACTAGAGTACATCACTACCACCATGATTTACACACATCAGTTACTATTACACAAGAATGACAAACTCTCTCTCTCTCTCTCTCTCTCTCACAAATATCCACAAAAGTATAGCAACAGTCCCAAAAGAACACTATATTCAGCGCACTCAGTATTTTTGAGTTACCGAAGCCAGAAATTAGAGATGAGAAGGAAGTGCAGTAGGGAGACGGAAGAGATGCAGTGAGCGAAAAAAATAAAATAAAAATGAAAAAATAAAATAAATTTGAACCTGGAACTTGATAAAATAAAGCACACATATGAATATAAAGAAATCACAAGCTAACGTAAAAGGGGAGAAAAAGAAATAAGCTGAACCTTGCTGAAAAAAAAAATAATAATAGGAAGAAAAAAACATGAGAGAACTTTTATAAAATTCCAAACACGAGGTAAAGAAGAAAACGAAGAAATACAACTCAGGATCTGCTTGAAGAAAGAAAAGAAAAGAAAAGAAAAAAAAAAGAAAAACGGTGCATTAAACACATTAAAGTGAAATCAAGCAAATGCATCTGAAACAAAAACATTAAAGAAGAAGAAAAACGTGTAATGGGGGCAAATTTCACACACAAGCACAAAACTGAAAGGAAAATGCAAATAAAGATAACAAAGATAAAACTAAAAAAATCGATGCTGGTCTTCGAGGAATGAACTGAGGATTGGCAGAGAGGAAAGGCGAGGTAAGAAAGAGATTGGGACAAGCAAGTATTATTTTTTCTTTTTTTTGCTCACTTTCAACTTCTAAGTCAGCGTGGATCTACACCATCATCATCACCATCATTACACCTTCATCACCATCATCATAATCCTACTGCCATTCCCATCACCACCATTTACATAGCTTATATCACCATCACCATAATGTCTCACCACCAACACCACCACACACCAGCACCATCACTACTGCCATGAACATTCATCCCCATCATCACTTCCACCACCACCACTACATACTATCATCCTAATGCCATTCACCATAAGCACAAAGCCTCATTACCAACACCACCAACACCATAAGCTAGCACCATCACCTGCCATAACCCTTCACCACCACCATCACTACCGCCTACCATTATCTGCTGCTGCTGTCGGTTCCTCTCCTCGACCGCGGACTTCTTTACGGCCAGGTCATCGGTGACAATGGACTGCGGCTGCTGCTGCTGCTGTGCCCTGGTGGTGGTCTGCGCCTTCTGCACCGTCGTCTCGTCCACGATGAACTTGTCCATCCTCTTCTTTCGTTTGGCAAAGAGCTCAGCACCTGCGGGGAGAGGAAGAAGCAGAGAATAGGAAGTACAGTCGTGGTAAGAGGTCAGGTAGTATGATGCTCTCACTTCCACTGCATGCTGTGTTTTCCCTGCAGTCTTAAGTCTTCTGATCTGGGAGGATAAAAAGTAAAGACAGGAAAACATAGATATACAAATAAAATAAATAAGTATAAAATGAAAATAAATAAAAATCTCAATTCAGGTTTTCTTTAGGAGACTCAGGTGATCAGAGGTCTTTAGATCAAGGGAAAACTCTAAATGCATTGGAAGTATGGAGGTGGTTATTACTGATTCCTGCACACAACAACAACACATCTGAGAGTCAGTTGTGGAGGTGAGTGTTATGTGTTACTCAATTGCTGGTCATGTGTGAAGGTGAGTGTGGTGTGTTATTCAATTACCGGTCATGACTAGACGTGATCTTACTTGATTGTGTTTTTATTAGAGAAGTCAAGGTCGTCATGTTCCGTCTTTCTGTACTGCTTAATCATATTTTCTTTTATACTTAATGTTTTCTTAACCTACACTTCTTTCAGTAATATAATCCGCTCATATATTGTCGTGTCTGAGAAGTTTAATTTTCTTATCATTTTTCTTTGGACTTTTCCCATATAACTTCTTACTGTGTCCTCTTGATGATGATGATGACTGTCCAGACACTAAACATTCAATATCAAAATTTCCTCTTACTTTTGGTACATTAATAAGACAACAACCATATCGTTTCTTTATCTACTCTCCTCTAGTTGTGTGTGTGTGTGTGTGTGTGTGTGTGTGTGTGTGTGTGTGTGTGTGTGTGTGTGTGTGTGTGTGTGTGTGTGTGTGTGTGTGTGTGTGTGTGTGTGTGTGTGTAAATGTCGCTTTTATCACCACACCCCACCTAGCCACCCTCACCTTTGCCTGTGGGACTCTGCACCTCCGCCACAATCTTGCCGACCTCGGGGCTGGTGGGGACTGCCTGTTCCATGAGCGTCTGGTAGTGCTCCTGTACGGCGTGGAAGTCCTGCACACCCTTGGGACTCATCAGGAGCTTCATCGGTGGTTTCTGAAGGAGGGACACAGGTTACTGAAAATACTGGCGGAGGAGCAGCGAAAGCGGCTCACGAGATTGTTTAAACTTCAAACACTTCCTATTCGTACGTGGGGCGCCTGAACCTGCTGCGTCTTGGTACATACGAGCACCATGTTTGTCCCATCACGCGGAGTCTGGAGTAGTGATTTTTCTACCTGAGGAAACATGAACCTAGTAATACTGCCGCTGGGCGGTGCTCTCACCCGGTGACCGACTGAGGCATTCACATGTGTAGAGAATCAACTTTCTATTCCAACCAAAACCTTTAGTTACTTGCAAGATACTTCACTATTTGCACATGTATAATACGTTACCTTGTGTGTAAGTAAAGGTTTCGATAAGAATATAAAGTCAGTTTGCGGCACGTTTTAAAAACAGAGTGGAATACGTCTGCCAAACAGTGGGTGAGAGCATCGCCCAGTGGCAGTGTTATATTGCACGTGTGTCCTCAGGTGGCAACATTACTACGCCAGGCTCAGCGTGAAGCGACTGTAGTTCTCGTGTCATTATTTTCTTTTAACCATCATGGCGTCAGTATAGGTACATGAAAATCACATCCAGCAGTAAGTGCTGCACTGCGTCAAGGCCACTCCAGTGACAACCTAGACTCGAACTACAGGAGTTTTTATTCTTGTAATTAAAATCATAGTAAATAAACACTCAGGTAAGGAGCGCACATTCGCGGCGACGCAGCAACTTTACCCATGCTAAACTTTTCGCTTAAAAGTAAGTGTTTACATTCTGAAATTTGTGTATACCTAAGATAAGGTGAATGAGCATCATAAGGTACGAAAAAATCACGTCTTTTGTACCATCTGTTCATGATTCCCTTTCTGGGGCGTCACAACAAGGCAGTGCTCCTCGCTTATTCCTTCACTTCTTGGCCTGACTCCAAAGTGGAAATATAAATTAAATATACAAATATAGTAAATAAAAAAAAATATTTTATTATCGCCCCCTAGTTCATCTGCTACCTCAAGGATAAAGTTTAATAAAGCACTAAAACAAAAAATAAACACTACACTACTCGTATGTTAAGGAGAGCGCGGCGATCCACAAGCCAGGCGTGGAGCGAGGCAGTGTTGTTGCTGCATGTCTCAGCTGCACCCGGAAGGTGTCCTGTCCCTCTCTCATTTTATAATTTTCACCAGTGTTCAATAGTCTAGTCATCTAATGAAAAATAGATGTGAATATCTATATTCTAATCTTAGACTCGTGTTAATGACAGGCAAACTATTGGCTAAGGTGTTGTTGTATTATACTAATCTAGATTATTGCAACTATCTGTATAAAATAAATGTCACACGCGCCTCAATGAGCGTCGAGTTAACAAGACACCGAGGCTTCCCTCCTGCCGAAGGGTTGGCGGGGAGCGTGACCGTGACTTACTTTGGTGTCCACCTGCTGGACGGTGGGCACGGAGGCGGGGCGCTGGGTCTGGCGCCACCGACACACACAGCAGACACAACACCACGAGGGAGATGAAATAATAATGTTAGTGGCAGTACACAGAACAGAGGGAGAAAGGGAGGGCATGGAATGGTTACAGGAACATAAAAATAATAAAAAAAAAAAAAAAAAATTGAAGGCCTCCTGGACTGTTACCTGCAGAGATACATTGAATTATTTCTTGTTATACATTCCATCACATCTTTTTCTATCTGCCTCATCAAGGCTCTCACAGTGACACGCTTGTCGTACAAAAACACTCAAAAGCATTGACCGACACAACAACTGAACTAAGCATATGTGACGTGTGAATCATGTCGCCTCGATTATTTTACTGCTGAAGGTAAGAGGCGACGAAGCTCTTCAGGGCGTGGACGAGAGTGGAAGAGAACGAGGGATCGACGTGTAGTGACAAGCGCGTGTGGCACTCTCAGTTGGAAACATTTGCACCAATCGTGTCCGTCATGTTCGATGTTGTGAAGATCCACACATGGACGCTGTGCAGAGGTGCTGTATGGCCAGAGGAATGTTTGTATGCTTAACATGGCTGCCAATGTGTCGAAATTCATCCTTGAGCTTGTAAGTGTTAATATTTTTTTTTTAATATTCATCTTTTCACTTTTGTGGTGTCTTCATAAATCCAATTGCATATATTATTAAACTTCTGGTGAGTTACTTCCCCTCAAAGACGTGCTGTGGCAGCCAGTGTGATCACGCCACTGTGCCCTGCCTTGTGTTGTTCTTCGCCGCGTTGCAACGCACGCCAGCAGCCGGCGAAAGCTGCGGCCCACCTGTGCTGCTTTCAAAGATGAAGATGAGCGGGGCAACAGTGTGCTATTGTGCACGTGGAGAGACGGAGCAGATGTGAACGAAAACATTATTTGCTTTCCCACCATCTTTTAAGTATGATATAAATATACAGGTATTTTTGACCGAATGAACTTGAAAATCGGTAGTACATCGCTGCTGAATGCGTGGCGGGGCGCCCATCTCAGCAGGACAGAGGGTGGGAGACATCGCTGTATCCATGCCCTTCTTTGAGACGCTTCCCTTCCACGCGCTGCTCGGCTTTACATTCAGCACAGTGAGTCACGGACGGAGTATTCACGGGTGAAAACACAGTCAAGAGATAATTAAAATATTAATGATCCTTAACGAAAGACCCGCAAGATTATTCCCACTATCATCATTATAACTGCAGCTTTCGTTGCTCCCACTCTCGCTGCCAACTGCTCGTAAATGCAGCGGTGCGTCTTGTTTTTAAACACCCGTCCCGCGGGGCCGCAACCAATAAGCTGTGAGACAAGAATTATTATGGTGCAAGGGGAGAGGCAGCACAGGTGGGCGCGGCGAGAATGAGGAAGGAAGCTCCTAAGTTGTGCGAGGTGGGGGATTAAAAGTGATAAACAGAACTCTAGATGTCTTTGTTCATCCCGCAGCCTTCATATACACTCGGTGCTAAGAGATTTACGCTGCTTGACAACGAGGGGCGCCCCACCCGGCAGCGTGACGCACCCTCGCCGCCTCGCCCGGTGTGTCACCACGCAGGGATGTCCTCACTATTCTGGGCTGCTGAGCGGCAACACATGCCCGCCTGTGGTGGGCGGGCGGCTGACACAATGCTCTACCTGCATCCCTGCTCGTCTTCGCCCCGCAAGGTTACTGTCAAAAGGGGGAAAAGGAAATCACAGCAAAAGTTGAGTAGATTTACTTCCCAATCAATTTCACTGTTAACACATCTCTTTACACCTTGGTTTCTCACTTCAACGGCGAAACTGATGGGAAATACAACCACTCAACCCTTGCCTTGGTTTCCTTTCCCCTCGATGAGCACTCGTCGAGCCGCGTCAACTGTCAACCTTCCTTTCGTGTGTGTGTGTGTTTGTATGTGTGTGTGTGTGTGTGTGTTTCTACACTTTATATGCAAGCAAGGTGAGGCGTGTCGCACCTTTCCCGACACCCGCGTGCAGGACACAGTGCTTAGCCAAGAGGAAATTACAATCCCTGCAATGAGGCTGCATATGGTTAGTATTAGGTAAAAAATAATACAAGAAATGGAGCAAAAGTAAAACACAATAAAAACTTGCTCAAAATAACAAAAAAAGAACACAGATAAGCCATAACTGAACGCTTGAGTGCAAAATACAAAAGAAAAGTGCAACAAACTTGTAAAAAAAAAAAAAAAGCCACCAAGGTCACCAGGGCGAGGGTGTGGGTGCCTGAAGTGACTAGAGGCACGCTCACACCAGACGGAGGGAAGGGAGCAGGGGTGGAAGGACAGGAGGACAGGAGGACAGGGACAGGAAGGATGACGGCCAGCTGAGGGGATCCGAGACAGCGGTGGCAATCAGAAAACATTAGAAGAGAAAAAAATTGATACGAGAGAGAGAGAGAGAGAGAGAGAGAGAGAGAGAGAGAGAGAGAGAGAGAGAGAGAGAGAGAGAGAGAGAGAGAGAGAGAGAATGTATATGAAATGTTAGCCCCTCTCTCTCTCTCTCTCTGGTCACCGCAAACAGAGCAGCACAGTTTCCTCGGCGTCCGCTTCACAACTCACCATTGGAGGCTGCTTGAGAAGAAGGTCTTCCTCCGGCCCTTCGCCGCCCTCAGCTGAACCTGTGGGGAAGAAGTCGATATGAATACTAATTTAATGAGGACTGGAAGTGTGCAGTACGTGGTGGTGGTGGTGGTGGTGGTATGTAAAATTTAAATACAAAAGACAACAAGGGAAAAGAATGAGGAAGAGACTGTCCAAGGTACTTTTTTTAACGTCGTGTGTGTGTGTGTGTGTGTGTGTGTGTGTGTGTGTGTGTGTGTGTGTGTGTGTGTGTGTGTGTGTGTGTGTGTGTGTGTGTGTGTGTGTGGTGACCCTGATGCCTCTACACATGTGTCCTGGCGTGTGACGGGTGACGGGGTAATGGGGTGATTAGCACAATGGGGCTCCACACCTCCCCGTCACATTGTTTCTTCACTCTTCGTCACGCGTCCCGCCCTGATGACACTCACCCTCCCACAAACACACACACACACACACACACACACACACACACACACACACACACACCTAACTAGCTACAATCTGTCCGCAAACTATTTTCACCCTTTCACTGTACATTAATTGACTCTTTCATTCTTTTTATTGTCCACTCATTGACTACTTCACCCCTTTCATTGCACACCGACTGTCATGTTTGTGTTACAGCACTGTACGTATCCATCAGTCAAGCTTAATACGGTACACCTGCATTCAATCTTCTAATCTTCCAAGACGTGATTTCACTTCACTCGTCACGCTGCAGTCCCGCACTCTAGGTCACATCATGCTACTTTCTCATGTAAATACCATAGCGGGTGAACGGAAAGTGTCCCATATTCAGGTGATGTAGGTCGCTGCGGTTAAAATAACACCGTAATCTCAACAGTCTATTTCAAGAGAACAATATCGGGACATCAGAACTAATCTGGCTTCCATTTTCTGTTTCCACTAATTATTTAATTTCTTTCACTTTTAGGGAAATGTATTTTAGCATTTTTCTCTTATTTTTTGTGGCTTAGGTCGGCTTCTTTCACGGATAATAAAAAAAAGGAAAATAGGAAAGTAGGAAAGAAATAACCTTTTTAGAAGTACTTAAAATTACACTTTTTCCCATATGAAAGAAAAAAAAAAAAGAATGCACCTTTAACTTTTAAGAGACGACTTCAAATTAGTGTTTCTTCCTACTATTTTTTTTGTGCGCAGGTAAAATTCCATCACGCATTAAAGAAAGAAAAAATATAAATAAAACATGAAAACCTAAGGTAAGTTGGTAACAGAAACCCTTAACGCAGGGAAAATGACGACCTAGGGACCGGGCACTCGCGTCACCTTTTGCACCAATTCCTCATCAGCCGTGGAGTGGATGCAAATCACCGGCAAGTCACCCAGATACCGACAGTCGATTGTGACACCGGGCAAGTGGAGCACCGGGAGGGGAGAGTAAGGAAGTGATGGTGCGGTATGGGAGGTGGGGGGAAGTGGGAGTGGAATGGGAGGTGGGGGAGGTGAGGGGGCATGGGCGCTCGAGAGGTGCATAAATCACGCGTGCCCTTGCCAGCATCGCCTCGAGTTACAGCTCATTGGAAGCCCTAAACGCGCACATGGCTGAGTGACGTAATGAAAACAGCGATACATGAACAGATAAATACATCAGTAGAAGATAAACCTCACGTGGCTGACTATGACGTGACAAAAAGTAATGATAACTACATAAATAAAAGAGGAAGACCATCCACCACCATCAGTGTAATACAGCGGTGCACGTGACTGACTTGCGAAACGAAAAGTCATCATAGGATAAATACATAAATAAATAGCAAAACAAAAACAAAAAAAAAAACATCATCACCCGTAAAATATAAAGGAATACATAAGGAACTCTGGCTCAATAAAAAAAAAAATGATGGTAACTTCACAAATACATAAAAAAAAAAAAAAAAAACTCCTGTCATTATCAGTAAAACACAAAGGTGAACGTCTGAGCTCTATTGTCCCGCCTCGGCACTTCCTGTGATGAGCGGACGGCAGTTCAAACTAATCACCATAACAGTATCTTCACCGCAGCCAATTAATGACTCTGTATGTCTTCCCTTTACTTCACCCACGCCCTCTGTGGTTCTCAGTTCATTCTTCCTTCACCTCTTCTCATTCTTCCGCTCAACACAATTACTGTCGGGGGTCAAAATACATACAGTCCTATACCACTTTCACATTCATATTATTTAGTTTTCATTTAATCTCTACCATCCTAAAGCGTTTTCTCCCTTACCCTATTCTCTCTCTCTCTCTCTCTCTCTCTCTCTCTCTCTCTCTGTGTGTGTGTGTGTGTGTGTGTGTGTCTTCACATTCCCCACCTCCGATTAATCATAAGTCCAATGAAATGCTAAGAATCTTAACTACCAGATTTATAAGATTGCCAGCGGATCCGAGGACTTACACTGGAGGAAACACAGCACAGTAGGAATAAATACAACACAGGATTTCTCACCATGACTGTACCTTGTATTCAGCGCCCTATTCCCTTACCCAACTCGGTTTTTCCCACATCCACACTTCCCTGCCAGCGAGATAAAACATCCAACAAAACCTCTTACAGCACCTCACCTAAATATTTCCTGCCTCCCCGGAAGCCACCTATCTTAACTTAACAACACGCGATTTCCTTCTGCACTCTTCACGTCAAACACTAAAAGCTTGGATCACGGAGGGGCAGCAGCGTGTGGCAGGTGTGATAGCGTTGTGTCGCAGTGATTAGGTGGCCGTCACATTCAGTCTCTTGTGACATGAGCTAATGGCGGGGACGGGGGACGCTGCGGTGTGTGGCCAGTAACCTCAGTCTCCTTGCACGCGGAAACACTCGCTACTGGGTATTCATTTATTATTCACTCTGTCACTATTGAGCCATCTTCACCAAAACCATATACAAATTCAGACACTTATTTTATTGTGTCTTAGTTCGGAAGCCAAGGAGAGATAAATCTTTTCTTTCTGTTTTTGTCAATGTTAGCAACCTTTTACACTGATCTGAATGTTAATAGAAGACGACTACAGGATTAATAGTAATAATAAGCGAAATTCTACCAATGATCTGTATTCGTAAAACTATTTTCAAAGGCCTCAGAGATTACATATTGGTTAGATTCTCATTTGTTTTCATCAATGACAATAAAAAATCTTAATTGTTAAGTCACTAGAATCATGAAAACACTATTGAAAGCCGCACCAACTTTCACTATACGAAGATAAAAGTAATTGAAATGAGACGCTAAAATGTTTAACAATGGTCTTTAAAATATATCGGACTGAGGTTACAGTTGTAGCTTCCTCAGCCAAAATGCAACGAAATGTCTAAAACAAACGTACAAATGTTGCGATATAGGGAAGTCCAGGTAATTATAGACTTGGTGAGGTTGTGGCCTGTGGTAAAGACGGAGGCGTGCTGGGGAGTGGCCAAGCAACGCTATTTTCATGTTTCATTGCGACCAGCCCGCCCCTCCCCGCCCTGCCCCGAGTGTCTGGCGTCGCGGCGCCTCCCGGGTGACAGTGCGAGGGACCCGACGCCTGCTGCTCGGATACGCCACGCCCACGGCACTGTATACCTTATAACTGTCTGCCTGTCTTTATGTGTTTATCTGTCTGTCTGCCTTTCTCTCATTCTACTACTGTGTTTTCATCTATGAATGATGTTTAACCCTTTGTTAGACGAGTTAATAGGTGTACTGATTGGTATAACAGTGCCTAACACCTTGTACTGCTTTAGTTGTCTTTCATTAACCTCCCTATCACTGTAAAAATGGTTGGGATGAAGACACAGGAGAGAGAGAGAGAGAGAGAGAGAGAGAGAGAGAGAGAGAGAGAGAGAGAGAGAGAGAGAGAGAGAGAGAGAGAGAGAGAGAGAGAGAGAGAGAGAGAGAGAGAGAGAGAGAGGGGGAAAGATGGTTAATATCTTTTTATACGCTACAGAAAAATATTTGTGAAAGCTTAGCACAAAAGTAGTGTCTAATAAGTTATAGGTATTGAACGGAAAAAAAAAAAAAATTGTTTTGCAGTGAAAGGGTTAAGAGGACCTTGACCCTGGACGTGTGAAGGCAGTGGTGGTGGTGGTGATGGTGGTGGTGGTGGTGGTGTTGGCAATATATATATAACTCACTAAAAACCAATGCATATTAAAGCCGGAAGGATGACTGTTTAGAAACGCTTCATCGGAAATAGTTGTATTAAAAGAGTCTCCGTAGCGTGGGAGTGTGAGAACAGTTAGGCAGTGTTGCAAGAAGGTTGTAGCAGACACCGGCTTCTTCGCTGACGCAAACTTACTGGTCTCGTGGTAAAAGACAAGGTTACATAACACTCCTCACTCAACAACGAACTCGTGCATAACAAAGGTGGTAGATGAAAATACAAGTCATAAGGAGTATAATTTTTGAGGTAACAACAAAGTCCTGAGTGTGTGTGTGTGTGTGTGTGTGTGTGTGTGTGTGTGTGTGTGTGTGTGTGTGTCTGTGTGTCTGTGTGTGTGTCTGTGTGTGTGTGTGTGTGTGCGCGCGCTACAATCGAAAAGTGATAGACTTCGTAGAACCCAACGAAACTGACGCACGAACACGAATCAAACCAGGTGAGCATTTCTAACCCGCTGCCACGCTCCTGCAGAGTGGCGGGGCAGGGCGGGACTGATGGTGGAGGGCGGCGGTGCAATCAATACAAGTGGGTGTTGCAGACGTTTTTTTCCGGTACTTAGTTTTCTGTGTCTTGGCATCCTTTTGTTGTACATGGAGCGGCAGGATCGCGCGACCGCCTAACGTCGCAAGCATTACAGTTACATCAGCGTCGTCTTGAAGCTTCACAGTCAACACCAAAGGAAATGACCGTCATACATAATAATCCATATCTGCACACCACTATTCATGGCTACTCAAGCCCAATATTACATGTATGTAAAGCGTTTTTGTAGATACAATTATATAAAAAACAGCTCTAAAATTACACTTCCCACGAAAAAATTCCTCGTTTTCATTCTTGGATTCTTGGTTTCTGTGACGTCTCCCTCCACAGGAATTTTGGTGATTTACAAACGTGTATTCACAGGTGGCTGCGGCACACAGCTGAGCAGCGATGTATCTGCGAGGAAGCAGAAATGTCGCGAAATGAGTGAGTTTATACGTCGCTAGTTTTCGTATCACTCCTGAAGATCAGCAGCTCGCCACGTCGCCCCCTTTCCGTCTTGGAAACAGCGCTGCACGTGGCGGCAGGAGAGACCTTTAACAAAACAGAGCAAGGACACATTCCACACTCGGTAAAAGAGATGTTGATCTCCTAACGCGGCAACAATACACACACTTTACACAAATTACGGCGGCGAATAACGAGGCGGAAGAGATTTTCTCCACCAAACAATGAAAACACCGAGGAAACACGAGCGGATATGCGTCGAGGTACAAAAAGTTCCCCGCCTCCTCTAAAAACGGCGAACCTCTGCAGGGCGTCGCCGCGACCATGTCTGGCGGGACTGATGAAAGAGAACAGAGACTTCCTCCTCCCTGGGAACCTCACAGCGGCGGGCACGCTGTGTTTCAGAGATGAACGATAGACCGAAGACTCCCAAGAGGTGTCAAAGCGAGGGGCGGTAACCCCACCGTGCGTCACTCTGGCTGTCAAAATTGTTCGTGGTCATATATACTTTATCTCATTCTATTAGTAATCCAATGACATAGTGAAGGATTTCTCTTCATTCACTCCACCAATCACTTCTACTCTTCAAGTAGTTGCTGGCCTAAGGAACAGAATACTGTTTACTATTCCACTATCAGCCTGTGACATAATACACTCCTCACAATCTTTTCCTGAAAAAAAAAAAAAAAAGCATTAGGTGGCAGACAAGCCACGAGCACGGCATGAACTTGTAGTCGAGAGGCAGTGACTCACTTGGAGAGAAAAATGGAGTCGTGGGAGCGTTGGTGGGAGTGTTGTAAGCCCTCTCACACTCCTCGGCGATGGCGTCCGCCTCCTCAATCATCACCACCATGGGCTTAGGGGGCTGGATGCCCACACAGGGAACCCATCCTGCGCGCACGGGCATGGCGTTGGCTGACGGGGCTGATGGATGGCTTGTAGCCTAAGTTGAGGTTCAGGGACTGACAGTAGCACACTGTTCCAATGGTTCACACGCAAGGTCCTTCCTTCACTACGATGAGCAAGAGGGAGTGGCCTGCACCATGCAGAGTCCGCCGCCCTAGTGAGTCTCACGCCCGAGTCCCGCCACTCAGCCTCCTTCAGCTGCTTTCCCCGGGCCCGGTAACGAGCAGCGCCCTGGCCAGCCACACTTGTACTGGGCGGGCCAGAGTATTGGCCGCGGGAACTGGTCGGCTGCCACACGCCGCAGGGACGGTGGCGCCGCACTCCTCAGCCCCGCGCCGCGGCTGGGAGTGTCATGCCGCGCGCGGCCCAGTGATGGCGACTGCAGGCTCTCGTGGGGAACACCGACTCAATAAATATTACAGAATTTATATTTAACTGCTTCAAGTAGTACTGCTGCCGTAAGTCTTGTTTTAGCTTACTTGATGTGTCTTGCAAGTTGTAACATTCCCCACGCGGAGACAATTTATGAATGGCGGCCACTGTCACTACAACAATACTCGACGTTAAAGAGTTGTTGGGGCCAAGAAGGCGCCCCGGCTCACATTACTATCAGGTTTACAATCTCGTGACATGAAACCTTTTCGGTGGGCAATGACCTGTGCCACAGTGCTCGGGAGAGACTTCACTGCCTGGATGGCGATTGGAGGGAAGCGTGTCTCTGCACAAGCCCACAGCAGGACGCTCGATGTATCACGCCCGCCTCACCTGTTCCATCTGCTTGGGGAACAACAAACAGCCACAAGCTGCACGTTCCGGGGTTGCTGCGTCCAGGGTCAGTGGACATGAACAAGAACAACTCGACACTCTGCTGGCCAAGTTCATGCAGCACTCGGGCCGCAATAACTTCTCCTACTTCATTCTCTTTCTTGTCTTCCTGCTCCAATTTTGTTTCTCCTCAGATATACAACCTTGGCAAGAGTGTGTCACGTTTCCTCTTCCTGTTCCTCCTCCTCTATTGCTCCTCTTCCTCCTCCTTTCTCCTTCTCTTCCTCCTCTTTTCTTTTGTTCTTTTCATCCTCCTCGACTCCACCTCCCTGACACACGTCGCCGCAAGTAAACAGGACGTTGCATAATAGACTTGAACCCCTGACAAGTCTTCCCTCCTGGTGGCAGGCCGCCCAGGGAGGGACACTGCCTCACCTCCCTCTGTCCCCGCCGTGGACTCATCCGGTCTGGCGGCAGGCCACGGAGGCGCTCCAATGCCCCACCTTCAGCGCACTCCGTCCCTGCCCTCCAACCCCACACAGGCCACAGAAGCCTTCCCCCAACCCCTCCGCCACTGACGGATGAGGGACACCCAGCACGCAATTTCATCGTGTTCACAGGCACACTCTGGAGCTCTGCCTGATCATATTTTTACACTTTTCTATGACCAGAGTATCAAGATATTCCTTCAAATAAAATGGCAAACCCGATTGTAAATATTTTTCAGTCCACTTTTCGGAAAAAAAACCGGTGTTAATGGAAAATCTGGCACTTTCACAACTCGTATAGCAAAAATTTACTACAGCTACCACTACAACAACAACAACAGCAACAACTACTACTAGTACTAGTACCCACTACCACTACTAATACTAATACTATAAATATTGGTGTTATTATTATTCCATACTACTGCGACTAAAAATGATATTTGTATGCATTATCGCCGATGATGATATTTCATGATGGATAACAATAATTACAATTACAACCACTACTTCTGGCTGAGAGTTCACTATACAGTTCCACAACACAGGAAGGATAGCCTTTTTTTTTTTTTTTTCTATTGTTAGTTCTGTCGAATATCGTAACATTCTCACAGACCACTCCAATCATGTCACCAGGACGCGCTGCCTGCATTCACACATTCAAGGAGTATCACGAGGGTACAATTTTAGCAAGGCGTTGTAAAACCGGAGGAAGGAAAACCTTGCCTGTCTGGCACGTTGCACCAGGTAAATCCTTAATGAACGCTAGTAAACGAAAGGTGAGCATCAGTTTCCTGTTTTTTTTATCTTATTATTATTATGAATACTGTGCAAGAAGGAAAACCTTAGAGCAAAGGCAAGGTTTTAAGTTCTTTGGTATGCACATCAGTGAGGCGAAAAATTCACTACTAGAAATATTAATTATTAAAAGGCACTAAAAACATGCACCTCCGCCAACGCCATGCAATAATGTGAAAAAAACAATAAACATCAAACACTCTACGTACACTTAAACGTGGCATGTACCGATGTACTCCCAGCAAATTTAAACAAGAGAGCCTGCAATTAATTTTGAATCCGCAAACACATTCAGATCTGCCTCACATTCAGATAAATTACATCCTGATCCCAAAATTACTTCTTACTTTGGAGATATCTTGTGGGCAGATAAAACAGACATACAGACAGACAGGTGCAGGTGAATACATAACCACCATAACGAAGGAGCTGCACTTCACAGATTACCCATAGATGTCTTTATGAACAAGGGTAAAAGAGAGAGAGAGAGAGAGAGAGAGAGAGAGAGAGAGAGAGAGAGAGAGAGAGAGGAGGAGAGAGAGAGAGAGAGAGAGAGAGGAGAGAGAGAGAGAGAGAGAGAGAGAGAGAGATAGAGAGAGAGGAGAAAAGAGAAGTGCACCATGACAGACCCCGTGGTGACATTTATTACACACACACACACAACACACACACACACACACACACACACACACACACACTGCAAATCTGTGCGTCGCGGAGGAAAGAATCTGTCTGAAAAGCCTCTGAGTGCCTTTGTGGTCTGATTTCTTAGTTAATAATCCATAGCAATCCTGTATAACCTTACTGCTGAAGTTTCGTGTGGCAGTTCAAAATAGATATACAAACTAAAACGCATTTCTAAATTATTCTAATATATCAAATTTGTTAAAACGTATCCCAGTATTATCCATCGCTATAAAATCTGGTTATTTTTCCTCTTTCAGTTTCACAAATTAACATTTCCTTTGCATATAAGTTCATTCCAAACTAAAACGCATCTCCATATTATCTCAAGCTATCATATTTGTTTTTTTTTTTTTTTCGAACAGCGTGTATGTTTTCCCCTTTCGGAAACTCATAAATCGACATTTCTTTCACATAGATATTTATAATCCAGGGGTGCATTCCTGTGGGCGAGGAATTCCTTGCTCCTTGCGCTTCTTGCTAAAATGTTGATGACTAACGTACGTTTTTATAATCGTATATACGTGAGGCAATATCATGTTTACCTATCTTGATCATGCCTTTTTTTTTTTTGCAAGACACTGTAAGATTGGAAGTGACACACACACACACACACACACACACACACACACACACACACACACACACACACACACACACACACACACACACACACACACCACCTGTACCTACTTTTACCGCAAAGCTAAGAGGCGGATATTCATCTTCACGTTTGTAGAAAGTTAAAAGGAAGAAAATGCAAATATTTACTAAATCGGAGAGAAGCTTAACTCGTGTCATTTATCCGATGGTACCGACAGAGAGGGAGGGGGAGAATGTAAAGGTTGTGTTTATTAAGACAGTGAGTGAGGGAGGGAAAAAAAGAGAGAGGTCAGAGGAAGAGGTGAAGGCTGTGAGAGAATTGTTTATTATTTGTCTATTAGTAAGTATTGTCGAGAGAGAGAGAGAGAGAGAGAGAGAGAGAGAGAGAGAGAGAGAGAGAGAGAGAGAGAGAGAGAGAGAGAGAGAGAGAGAGAGAGAGAGAGAAAAGAAATGCAGTGGCAGTGGAAGATTCACATTCAGATCCGGGAGACCAGTAAGATTTGACGCTTTCACTTCCTCGCCGCCTACGCCAAGCCACGTGATGCGCCCGCTCCCCCAACACCCACCCGCCAGAAGAAGAAGAAGAAGAAGAAGAAGAAGAAGAAGAAGAAGAAGAAGAAGAAGAAGAAGAAGAAGAAGAAGAAGAAGAAGAAGAAGAAGAAGAAGAAGAAGAAGAAGAAGAAGAAGAAGAAGAAGAAGAAGAAGAAGAAGAAGAAGAAGAAGAAGAAGAAGAAGAAGAAGAAGAAGAAGAAGAAGAAGAAGAAGAAGAAGAAGAAGAAGAAGAAGAAGAAGAAGAAGAAGAAGAAGAAGAAGAAGAAGAAGAAGAAGAAGAAGAAGAAGAAGAAGAAGAAGAAGAAGAAGAAGAAGAAGAAGAAGAAGAAGAAGAAGAAGAAGAAGAAGAAGAAGAAGAAGAAGAAGAAGAAGAAGAAGAAGAAGAAGAAGAAGAAGAAGAAGAAGAAGAAGAAGAAGAAGAAGAAGAAGAAGAAGAAGAAGAAGAAGAAGAAGAAGAAGAAGAAGAAGAAGAAGAAGAAGAAGAAGAAGAAGAAGAAGAAGAAGAAGAAGAAGAAGAAGAAGAAGAAGAAGAAGAAGAAGAAGAAGAAGAAGAAGAAGAAGAAGAAGAAGAAGAAGAAGAAGAAGAAGAAGAAGAAGAAGAAGAAGAAGAAGAAAACTCCGCCCAGTTCCTCTCTCGTCTTATCCTCCCACCTCACCTTCGCCCTACCTAATTATATCCTATCTACCTCATCTCTACCTAACCTGGCCTAACCCAGACCATCCTGACGCTATTTGATTTAGCCACATTCAAATTAACCTAATCTAACTCACGTAAATTTAAATAAACTAATTTAAGTTAATCTAACCTATCCCAACCCAAACTATCCTGACGTAACCTAACCTAGCCAAATCAAGTCATTTAACATAATACCTAACCTAACATTACCCAACCCAACTCGATCCAACCTAATCTAATTCAAACTCAACTAAACTGAACTATGTTAAACTGACTTAACCAAACTAATCAACAGGAGCCGAAATGAACCGAGCTAAACCGGAACGAGCCGAACTGAGCCGAACCGAACCGAACCGAACCCTAAATCAACCTAACATAATTTAATCTGTCCTTCCCTCTTCCTGTACCTTGTCTATTTGAATCATCGCGGCCATAACCTACCAGCATCTCAAGCCTATTCATGACTATACCCTAAGTCACTACGTAAGCAAACAAACAGCACCAGACCACTCAACCACTACAAGACTGTCTATGATAACCTACACAATCTAATCTAAGAGATGTTAGATAGTAAAGACGAAGGCTCCTCTCCTTCCAACTTCCATTCCATCCCTGCAGTATTCTTTACCCCTCCCAGACATGCCCCGTCCAAGCTAACGACACCACGCCCCTGCCTCTAAGATGCCACGCCTTACCACACGCCTCTACCACGCCCCCTCGTTTGTCCCGCGGCAGCATCCGAAACATCACCATCATTTGCCACCACGGAGCATAACAAGGGCATGACATACGAGAGAGAGAGAGAGAGAGAGAGAGAGAGAGAGAGAGAGAGAGAGAGAGAGAGAGAGAGAGAGAGAGAGAGAGAGAGAGAGAGAGAGAGAGAGAAAGTAGTGGCAGCGAGGGAGGGACGTAGTGCCAGGTAACTTAACACCAATAGAGTGCCAGCGGATGCCATCTCTCTCTCTCTCTCTCTCTCTCTCTCTCTCTCTCTCTCTCTCTCTCTCTCTCTCTCTCTCACAAACACTCGTACACATCTACCCGTAACAAAAAAAACAAGGCACCGTGACAGCCGTTGAATATAAAAGCATCTTTACCCTCATCCGACAGCAATGAAGACTCCGCCATGAATCGTCTGAAGAGATCTCCCTACTAATTAACTCGCTCTCAAACTCTCCTCCCTCGCTTTTGCTACGCTGTGAATGAGGACGAGCGGCGGGACACTCGGCAGGAAGGTGAGTCAGGGGATGTGGAAGCTTCTTGAGTTTACGTACTTAGGTGAAGATAGTAAAGACTTATAAATAAAACAGAATGAGATGAAAAACTGCTCTGCTACATACTGTCCTTGAGAGAGAGAGAGAGAGAGAGAGAGAGAGAGAGAGAGAGAGAGAGAGAGAGAGAGAGAGAGAGAGAGAGAGAGAGAGAGAGAGAGAGAGAGAGAGAGAGAGAGAGAGAGAGAGAGAGACGGTAAATATAGTTGGCATAAAAAGGAAGTTTAAGAAAAGACAATTAAAGACAAGTGGTATAAAGAAAAGATATTGTGTATTAAAGGAAAAGGAAGAGAGAGATATGGAAAATAGAAAAGGAGAGAGAGAGAGAGAGAGAGAGAGAGAGAGAGAGAGAGAGAGAGAGAGAGAGAGAGAGAGAGAGAGAGAGAGAGAGTTTATCATGCCTAAGTAACGATACATGAGCCACGAACGATCGATAAACACACAAACAAACATAATATGATGAATGGCGTTTTCCCTCACTGCTGCTGTGGCCTTGAAATCCCTCTCCCTCTCTTACTCACACTCTCCTCTCAAGGTGAACACGCACGCGATCAGTCAAGTGCTCTCTCTCTCTCTCTCTCTCTCTCTCTCTCTCTCTCTCTCTCTCTCTCTCTCTCTCTCTCTCTCTCTCTTCTTCGTTTGACTTTTCCTCCACCTTTTCTTGTTTTTTTTGCCATGTCTTTAGTATTCCTTTCTCTTCTAAGACTTCCTGTTCTCTCTCTCTCTCTCTCTCTCTCTCTCTCTCTCTCTCTCTCTCTCTCTCTCTCTCTCTCTCTGTCCTCCTACTGCCCTTTTACCTGTAGTGATCCTAAGTAAATTTCCCTTACGAACATTACACACTCAAGATTTCCCCTAAAATAATTCTCTTCCATGACAATTTAGGTTAGTTTAAGCTGGATTAGGTTAGGTTGGGAACTTAATAATGGAGAAAAATTGCTCTGATTAAGTTCCTACGAGTTATTTTCCCCCATTAGTTCTCCACCTTCACGGTTTCTTTTTAGAACAACTGGCTCTGTGACAGGTTAGGCTTAGTTTAGGTTACGTTAAATTGGGTTTGCTTAGGTTGCACTGGGGAGGAGTTATCACTGGGGACATAGCTTTTGAAATATTGCGGGATGAATGTTTGTGTGTACATTATACTTAGGGAAAATCTTTGCTACGCCATACAGTTCTTACGAGACAAACAAAGCCTGGTATTCTGAAATGTTTCGTTCTCTCATCACTACTATTTTCAAAAAAAGGTCACGGCGATGATTGGTCAAATTCTCATGGATGATTTTTTTCCCACTGACCCTACTTTAAATATGACCAGAAACATGGAAACGCCCTCGAAAACCTCACTGATTTGCACTACAGCTGGTAAAAAAAAAAAAAAAAAAAAAAAAAAAAGAGTCGAGATCTGACGACGAAATGTTTGGCAGAACTGTTCCATCTATTACTGAACACCCCCCTAACGAAGCCACCCCAAAGACGAAGATTTCTAATGTACGCAATCCCTCGCTCATAAATCGTACTCCACACCTTCCTTCCCTCACACTCCCCATCACCATAACTTTCCGCCGCGTCCACTGTCCGCCTGGCACTGCCCTGACTTCCCCTCTTTCTGGCACCTCCGGGAGCATTTCGGGGAATCCCAGTTTGAAGTGCCAAAGTGAGCTGCAATCAAGCCGAGGTTCTCTTCCCTTACCACTGCCCTCGCCTCTTTATTTTGATTAATTATATAAACAAATAACTACACCATCAATCTCTCTCTCTCCCTCCCTTTCCCTATTGACGTTTCTATTTTTACGTTTTACATGCTCCAGAGAGAGAGAGAGAGAGAGAGAGAGAGAGAGAGAGAGAGAGAGAGAGAGAGAGAGTTATTGAATTACCAGCGTCCCGGAAGTTCGCGTTTTGCTCGCACTTCAGTGGCACCTCGGCCAGTTCAGACCACAAACACGTCAGTAACACGTCAGCAGCACGTCAGCAGCCAGCAAAACGATTCGTCCCCCTTCCCCACGCCAATAAACCACCATAGTAAAGGGCAGGGAGGCGCGCGCCCCGTGTTATGCCTCGAGGAGTGAGTGCAGGCCGCGTGGGGGTGCGAGGTGACGGGCGGCGGGCAGTGGCAGTGCCCCTGAGTCATCTGTTTCATCACGGCGCGCCACGCAGTGTTGGCCTTGTTCCTTGTGGGTAATCACACTGGCTACTTTTTTCCTTACTCTAGCTGGCACCGGCCCGTCCTGGCACCTTGACTCGAGCTCTGATTTGTTAAAGCAAGGCGCGTCATGACCACATCACGCGTCATGCTGCCCTTGAGTACACCACGCTGGCCGTACTGCCACACTGTGTGGTGGAATGACCCGCGCCACCTGCTGCTGCTGCATGTGGTATTCAGGGACAGGCAGCGTAGGCACTGAGTCAAGCCTGTAAACTTCGCAATCCTTAGGCATTTCAGCGCCGCACACCTCATATC
This sequence comes from Scylla paramamosain, assembly GCF_035594125.1. NCBI lineage: Eukaryota > Metazoa > Arthropoda > Malacostraca > Decapoda > Portunidae > Scylla > Scylla paramamosain. The sequence goes on from NC_087154.1 coordinate 8,772,451, forward strand.
CAGCCTCTAGTCCTCTGTGAGGGTGAAGCGCCTCTCAGAGTGAGGGGGAAGGGATCGTACTTGTCATAAGGTTAATTCTAGGTCACTGATACCATGTCTCCGTCGCCTCAACAATTACGCTATATCGACTTGTCTTCTCATAAAATACAAGTTTATATAATGCTCGAACGACCCTCTTAGTCCATCGTTCTCCTTAAAGGACACTAAGCATAGATCTTAAATGTACCTTCGGTGATTAAATAACTGTCAACATTTACTTACGAAACAGGTACTAGCATTGTCTCATAGCTTCCTAGAGTACGTAAGTTTTTTTTTTTTTTTACTACCCAATGTTCCTAACACTTGCACAAAAAGTCGCCAATCCGGTAGTCTGTCGAGAGAATGAAAACAACCGCATCTTTCATTCTCTTTACAAAAATATGGCTGAACTCTGTGAACCCTTCGCACCCCCGCGTGACGCACCGACCAGCTGGCGGCACGACCCGCGGCTGGCAGGAGATTTTACGACGGCTGATGCTCGTTGCGGCTTTGTGTGTGCTAAAACTTAACCCGCAACTCCATCAGGGAATAATGTTTTGGTTAACAACTAATGTAATAACTTAAACAGAAATCGGACTAATGAAGCGACCGCAAGCATCATATATCTAGGCGTCTTCTAATAATATTTCAGCTAACTGATTGCCGAGAAAATCTGTCATTAGTACTGAACAGTGTAAACAAGTTCTCACGTCTTTCAAGGGCAAGGGGAAGAGCCAAGCCAGCACCAATGACGCTGTCCAAGGAATGATTTAGCGTATGGGCACCAAGATGAGTGAAGGTTTTGGTGAAAGTTTGACAGCGGTCAGGGAAGCCACCGACGGACGCGGTAGTACTCACACCCTTGGGCTTTTTTTTTTTTCTTTTGTCGTTATCAGCCAGGATTCCAGTAATGCTATGGTTTCAACTACAGTGGGAATGTGTTCTGCTGAACAAAATTACAGTAGTGTTTAACACACACACACACACACACACACACACACACACACACACACACAATTAACATCAGGAAACCAAGTGGCCGAGTCTAAAAAATAAAATCTAATGTGTTTAATTGATGTTTGAATATTACCATGTATGTACGTTCGTGACTGTGAGTGTCTATCGTATTAATGAAAAATTGAGCTTCCGTTTGTGTGTGTGTGTGTGTGTGTGTGTGTGTGTGTGTGTGTGTGTGTGTGTGTGTGTGTGTGTGTGTGTGTGTGTGTGTTTGTCAGTGTAACGGGCAGCCGAAACTCCAAGTTCGAATCAGATAAAACTCGGCAGGCCTCAGCTGGATAAGAATAAATTTCATTCCACTTGAAACTTACAACGAAAATTATTCAGATAACATCTATAGACTCAATAATCGAAGGTACAAAATTCACCAATATACCTGAAATTTTCATCGTGTAGCACTCACCGTGGTATAAATTTAATTTTATTTATGAACCTATATATACGTGCAATGGAGAGGTCAGTGATGAAGATCGTTACTCTTCCAACAGGTCATGTCAGAGGTCACAATATAACATAATTTTCCATCCATATGAATGAGGATGAAAATTTTGTGGGTACTCGTAAGTCGAGATGATAAAGTTCTTGTCTTAACATACGTACACCTACTCACCACCAGGAGGAGGCGTGCACCGATCCCGCGCTGTGGTGGTGGTGGTGGTGGTGGTGATGTGAAGGTTATGATTAGAGATGGAGGGAAGGGAAGGACAGAGACGGCACAGCGTCACTACTGCCGCCGTTGTTATCAGCTTTCATTTTCTAATGGGTGCACTAATGAACACACACACACACACACACACACACACACACACACACACACACACACACACACACACACACACACACACACACACACACACACACACACACACACACACACACACACACACTCTCTCTCTCTCTCTCTCTCTCTCTCTCTCTCTCTCTCTCTCTCTCTCTCTTTCACGTGTTCAAGAGAGAAAGGCACAGCGTCGTTAAAAATCTACAAGACAATTACTATATGATACAGACAGACAAGTTCAATACGTGTGGTGGTTTGCGTCCACAACACCACCACCAGGTTCACGTCTGGGAGGAGGAGGAGGAGGAGGAGGAGGAGGAGGAGGAGGAGGAGGAGGAGGAGGAGGAGGATGCACAAGGTTGTCCAGTCTTAGGCAACACTCAGTTCGTTAAAAACCAGTTTTTTTTTTTTCCTTTTCCTTTTTTTCATAATCAAAATTATTTTCATGTACTACTTCTTATCATTACGCCATACCAGAGAAGATTAATTTTGACTCGATACATTTTGGTGTTGGAGAGGAAGACAAGCAGAGTGCCAACAAGCAACCAATACATAACGTCATTTTAAAAGTATACTGTAAGTCATGAGTCCACATAAATCATGAGCATAACAGCTTCAACACAGCAAAAGGTCAACATAACATGAATATCTGGAGAAATGTTTATACTTGATTTTTTCTTCCACTTTTTTTTTCTTTTTTTTTTTTTGTCCATGGAATCCCACCTTAATTAGCAACAGAAAATCAACCCTTTCACTTCTGGATTTCCCCATAATCACCTACAACTTATTATTTATTTATTTTCACGTAACAGTCTCTTAGTTACTTCTGTGGCATACAACATACAGAATTAACCTCCTCTTTCATTTTTCTGTGTATCTATGCATTACTTTTACAGAGGTTTAATGATTAACAACGTACGATCAGATCAATGAAATGGTTAAGATTATTGCTGATGTTCCAATATTTATCTTTTTCATCCAACTAATTGTCACCCAAGTGATTTAACTGGTGCTGACTGTAATATTTCATGCTGGCGTCACACAACTGTCATGGTAAGTCAGTGAAGCAAAAAAGCACCTTCATCAATTAATATAATTTGGTTTTACGTTGAATTGCTATTTTATGTGCATTTTTGGGGGTCTGAGTGCAACCGAACGAAGAGGAGGAGGAGGAGGAGGACAAAGAGAAGGGCAAGGGCGAGAACAAGAACGAAGAAAAGGAGGAGGAGGAGGAGGAGGAGGAGGAGGAGGAGGAGGAGGAGGAGGAGGAGGAGGAGGAGGAGGAGGAGGAGGAGGAGTATCATAAAGGTTAAACAACTGACAGTGGAACCAAAAGATAAGATAAAGGAGGAGTTGGAGGAAGAAAAAACTAAGACATAGGGGAGGAGGAAGAAGACGAGGAGGACAGCGAAGACGAGGCGAGCGTCAGGAGGGGACAGCGTCATTAAAGTAAAAGAGAAGCTGAAAGTGAAGGGAAGCGATGAGGCAAAGACACGGAAGGGCGGGTCAGTCTGGGTTACCTGCGGCGTCCTCGTCGTGAGCTCCTCCTAGAACACAGAAGTCACCGTCAAGCAGAGTCAACACAGAAACCTCGGCGAAGAAACAAGTGAATATTATTGATGAAATAAATAAATAAATAGAGGAAGATGAAGTTACACGCTGTTACAAGTGAAAATAAAAGCTTGAAGCCGAAAATAAATTATAAATGAAACTCCAACATTTGAGTTAAGTTACCATAAAAATTAAGGAACAACTAAAATAGGAAACAAACGGAGAAAGATGACGTTGCATGTAAAAATACAAACTTTAGGCCAAAAAATAAAGGAACCCTTGATTTATGAAAACCAAGCCACATGAAATAACTAAAAGACTGATAACTGAAATGAAAAAAAAAAATGAATATTAAAAGCCGAATTATTCAAACTTGTCAGAATAAAATTGAAAAAAATATATATTTGCCAAAATGAAACTGAAAAATATTCATGAAGTTATTCCTCTGTAAAGAACATAAGCTTCAGGTAAGTAAGTTAATCAAGAGACAAATGAATATAATAAGTAAAAGCAAGAGGATCTTAGTAGAAAAGCTGCCGCACGTGTTAACTGAAGGTTGCAAGCGAGAGAGCAAGTTACTGAATGTTGAGGAGGCAAGGACGGCGAGGTCTGTCTGGGTCTGTCTGTCCGTGTCTGTGTCAGTGCTGAAAAAAAAAATGAGTGGACGGTTGGGAGACTAGACTGAGTAATGTCTGTGAGGAGCTAATGACTGGTTGCTTGGGAAACTAAGTGACTGATTAATTTATAATGTAACTCACTGAATGACTGACTGACCGACTGTTTGAGAGATTTACAAACTGGTGGTGAAAAACATGAATGAGTGCTTGGAACACTAAGTGAATGACTGACTTAAAAATTAACTGTAAAAACACTGACTGACTGACGGACTGTTTGGCTGATTTGCAAACAGACCTAACGAAAGACTGGTTACCTGACTGATCACATAACTAATAAGTAATTACCTGAGTGAATGGCTGACTGATTGATTAATTGAGAGATTGACTGGCTGACTAACAGAAAGACAACACTATTAACAATATGCAACTGACTGGCCGAGTAATCGACTTTGAGCGGCAGGCAATTTGTAATAACTAACAGACAGATACACTGAACGACAAACTGATTCACTTACAGAATGACTGACTCACTGACTGATTAAGTAACTGACTAACTGACCAAATAAATTACAACCAGTGACTGAATAACTAAGGGACCGACAAGATGCACACTAAGGCAAACGAGTGTGTCCGTGTGTTGCAATTAGTCACTCTCTAATCAAATGACGGCCATTACGCGTTCACCCTAATGGAGCCAATGCCGTATTCACCTCCCGCACCGCCTTTCTGAGCAGGAATCAAGCAACCTGATGACCACCAACATTACCACCACTTGCATAGGAATTATATGTCAATTAATTAAATCGACCATAACAGAGAGAGAGAGAGAGAGAGAGAGAGAGAGAGAGAGAGAGAGAGAGAGAGAGAGAGAGAGAGAGAGAGAGAGAGAGAGAGAGAGAGAGAGAGAGAGAGAGAGAGAGAGAGAGAGAGAGAGAGAGAGAGAGAGAGACTCCACTCTCATGGGAATCAACAGCCAATTAATTTGGCCAATCGTTAAAGAGAAAACGAATAAAATTTTAAGCACATGAATTCAAAAGGAACATAACATCATTATGAATGATTAATAAAATGTATAGATGAATCAGCAAATATTACACATAGTTGCCAATTATATTATTCAACTGAACTACACCGAAGAGTAATAAAAGATACACGTATACGTACATAAATATCTGAATCTATACGTAACTGAATGAAGGATTAAAAAAAAAATATATATATATATATATATATATATATATATATATATATATATATATATATATATATATATATATATATATATATATATATATATATATATATATTTCCGAAACAACTTAACAAAGAGATAGGACTCATATGTTCAGTTTTTTTTTCCTCGTTACTTCTTGCTTAGATTACCTACCATGGCTCCTCCTCCTCCTCCTCCTCCTCCTCCTCCTCCTCCTCCTCCTCCTACTACTACTACTACTAATATTACTACTTTTTCCTATTACACTACTACAGTTCCGATTACGCGCCATAGAAAACGACTCGATCTTAAGACATTCACTAGCCAAAGTTACAAGTGGTTATCAAACAGTATCTGGTTGTAACTAAGCCGTCTAATACACCTGATAATAAACAACTACAGCATAAAGGGGCACGTGTGATCTACAGCTACCATTGTGAGGGAAAGGCATAGATGCACAACTGTTGGTATGGTGATGTGCTGTGTTTCCCTCTCTCTCTCTTATGATTCATCCTGTATCTCCTCTTCGCCTTTCATCTCAATTAAGAAAATAAAATAAAAAATGATATGCTGTGTGTATAGTGAACGTAGGTGGTGGCGATAGTGGTGGTGGTGGTGACATCGCTGCACCACCATTACTACTGCTACTCGTATTAGAACTTCCACCACCACCACCACCACCACCACCACCACCACCACCAACAACAACAACACAGCAGCCTGCAATTCTGTCCTCCCTGCCCCGCTGCCTGGACATGCACACGCCGCACGTGGCCGCATCTCCAGGCAGTGAAGGGGGAAAAAAAGTGGTTTGGGAAAATCATTTTTGTCCGGATCAATATAACTTTACGTAGCCTTTCTATTTAATTATTTGTATCTATTGATTTATTCATGTACTTATTTATCTATCTTTAGCTGGTGAAGTTCGGTACAACTTCTTTATTTTCTTTCTTTGGCATATTTTATTTTTCCAAGTCAAATGTATGAAACAAAGCTAACTGATATGGTGAAAAAGAAATTATTACGCACAGTACAAGGTTATTATGTATGCCATCATTATCATCATCACCATTCCTATCAGCATCACAGGAGTCTTGAGAGCGCGTTATATACAAGTGTTCCCGCTCCTGCTGCTGCTGCTGCTGCTGCTGCTGCTGCTGCTCCTCCTCCTCCTCCTCCTCCTCCTCAAGAACCGCGCCACGCGCCAGTCAGCCAGGAGTCGGCGAGGGGCGGACGGAGGCATGAGGGGCAGGAATGTGGTCACCAAGACTTTCTTCCGGCGCACCGAGACGTAATAACTTTGGGTGTCCTCAGGTAGAGTATGCCTACATACATTTTTCTAAAGTTCCTTTTGTCTTGTGTGTGTGTGTGTGTGTGTGTGTTGTTGTTGTTGTTGTTACTGATTGGGAACAATTATTTATGTCAAAGCTCAAGGCTTGAAATGTTACCAGCAAGGAGACAATCACTTGTTGGAGAGGATGCCAAGTGATGTCACTATCAGCTTATCACCGAGCTCTCCAATGTACAGGGTGTCCCAAAAGTTTCCATACATAGGAAAAAAATATCAGAAATTATAGATTTATAGAAAAAAAAAATTTATTTATATAATATGCTCTACATGACTACCTTTGTGTTGAAAACACACTTGAATGCGTGTCCTCCACTGCTGAAGAAAACGTTCAAACACATCTGGATTTATGCTTGTAATGGCGTTCGTGATACCATATGTATGGAAACTTATGGAACATCTTGTACTTTGGTCTTACTGATAACCATCACTTTTATCGATCATCGACGTAAGTATTTAAAAAAAAAAAAAAGTACGAATAAAAACTACGAGTCCGTATCCTAAAAGTCTTTGTAACATTTCAGCGACTCTGTTCATTGTGGTTTGCAAAAAATATTGTCATGATTTTAAGTAGTAATGGTTTAACAAGTATTTTACATTTTTTACTGATAAAAACTTTGAGAGAACAAGGAATTTCAGAATAAAGTCCTCAATATCAACACAAGCTACAGGCCGACCATCCAACACTCCACGAACGAAGCTTGCCGGTGCTACGGGCTCAAATCGTAAAAAGAAGAAATTCATAGCAAAACAGATATACAAAATTAGGACGGTTCAATGCAAAACTCCAGATCCTCGTACTTTGGTATTTTAGGAATGTGCCAGGTCACTAAACTTTTTTAAACAGCACCTCTCTGTCAGCTTCAACCGCAAATCAAGAAGACTCCGCAAATACTGAAGATACGGCAATGATAAAGATTTATATTCCGTAATCGTGTTTCAGTCTCCGTGCTCCGAACAGATACATTCGTGGCCAGAACTCAAGTAACTTCCTACACTCACTTCCTCCTTTTTTTTTTTTTTTTTTTCGTATTCCATCGAACTTAAGTCCTCTTTGATCTGATGACGATCTTACAACATCAGGCACGTGAAAGACCCTAAACAGGACGTAAAATTGACGAAAACCGCTAAAGACAGAGAGGGTGAGTGTGGCACATCACTTGACTTTTGATCATGACTACAGTAAACATTCACTCACTATACTACTTCACTACTCTATCATATCACGAGGTACAAGGAACGTGAATCACCTGTATGGAAATGTATGTCAGGCTGTGGACACACGGTGGAGTCTGACGGGAAGTTAAAGTATTTCGGTCAGCGGACAGAGGCTGGGGAGGGAGATGGAGGCGTGAGGAGAGTGAGGAGTGGACAGGTGAAGGGAGAAGGATGAGGGGGCTGGGATGGCAGGGGGCACCTCACCTGCGTGTATCCAGCGCATGGACCTCTTCTTGCGCTTCATGTACATGGACTGGCCGCGGCTCATCTTGTTGTTTTCATCCACCAGCGAGAAGGAGATCCGCTGCGCCAACTCCACCTGGTCGTCGATGGTCGGGTGGTCGGGGCGGTAGAAGGACGAGGACGCGAAGGCCTTTTCTGCAGGGAGGGTGAGGGAGCGGCGTCAGCACAGTGCTACAACAACACAACGAGCTTATATGACACTAGCAGAGATTAAGAACTTCATGTTACATACTACTAATGCTCTACTTGGAAAAAAAAAAAAAAAGAATGCTTCGTTTAGGCAATTATGGAAACATTTAGTGATTATACTACTTAAAGAGGCTAAGTTTACTTTAATAATGATACAAGAGTGATCATTATTATCATAACTTAGGATTTTATTGCAAGCAGAGCGTGAAAGCAAAATGCATGACCAAGAAATATTAATAATAGAAAAAAAAAATTGCCTAGTGACGCACTACACCGCCACTCACACGCCACTCACTCCCACACACGTGCACTGCAATTCTCAGCCACTGCCAAACACAAGGCCCAGTGTTAGGGTCTTGTGTTCCTGCCTCGAGGGAACACGGGAACACATAACAGAGGCAGAACAGAGGCTTCATCTCGTTCTTTGACCAAGGACGATGCTACTTGCCTCACATATCTCCCGGCTAGTCGACTACTACTACTACTGCTGCTGCTACTACTATCACCATCACTACCTCTTCTCTAGACAGATAAAGACAAGCGAATGACCGCATACAAAACATTCTGATTAAAAATCAAGACAGATATGAGTTGTTACGCTTGAAATGCCTCTCCGTAAAATCATCGGGAGAAATTCAAAGATAGTGTACAACAACTATTACCAAGATGATAAAATAAAGAAACATGTGAACTTTTGCTTTAAGAATGTTGGCATCATGGGCAAGAAGTGAAGGGTGGATGATAAGAATCTCGAGTTGCAAAGCAAGTTCAGGTAAAAAGTTCCCATCTTCGCCTAAAACAGCGAGTTACGGAGTTCAATCCAGTGGGTTAATTAAGAGTTCAGATTTTATATCCGCCTCTATGATGTCTTCTTTTCCTTCGTCATGGTCACTCTTTTCTTATTTTCTTCGCGTATTTTATCTTTTTCCTCCAATATTTTCGTTATCAAGTATCTGCTCCTTTTCTTCTATGGCAGCCAGAGACACTGGGAGCTTCAGACACTCGTAATGCACGGACATACACACACAGCTAGTGGTGCATTGAAAGCAGTCAGGTAATCTACTGTTCACTGCTCTGATCGAAGTGAACACAAATAATCATGTGACAATACTTGCACAAACACACTACTGTTATATACTCGCGGCCAGTAAGTCATGCTAGTCTTCGTTTTCTCCCTCACTAGTATATATTCATTTTTTTTTTCTTCTGGTCCTTCATGGGTGTCCCTCCCGCCTTCCAGGATGAGTAATCTTTGGTGTGAGGTGAGAGTTGCCTTAGCTCCTTCAAGAAACTGCAAACGACATGTGTATTGAATGGTTGGGCGTGTCTGGCTGAACAGCGCGGCATCTCCAATCCGAATAGGCCTGGAACAGTGTTGTATATACATTATTTGTACTGCCTTTCCACTGCGCTATACCTGTCATTGTGGTGCGCCCATCACTACACTTTGATCATTCTGCTCGCGCCACAGAAAATGTTCCACGTGTAATTTGGTGATCTGAAAGCATCAACTTTGTATTTCTACCTGTGTTTTCCTATACTTGAATAACTGACCGTGTGGCCTAATGGATAAGGCGTCGGACTTCGGATCCGAAGATTGCAGGTTCGAGTCCTGTCACGGTCGATCACCAAGGAAGATTTAATTTTAAAATTTTCGAAAGGATGTCACAATTGGCCTGTATCCCACCCATGTGATGCGACAAGACCTCATTCCTGATATAGGCGAGAGAGAGTGAAAGCAGTCTTGACTACAGCAATTCTGCACACACCGGCGCTTCCTGGGCCAGACAAGCATGTGTGTCTGCGTGCACGACGGTACGGTGTGCATTAAAGGGCATAAACTATGGTGATGCGAGGGAGGCAACGCCCCAGCATACCTGGCTGTCATCAGAGGAACAAAAGGACAGAAGTGTGCACTTGAGGTGGGCATCTGATGGCCGGAGCCAAGTGATTCCATCACATCACACGCTGACAGCCACATAGTGCAACACACGAGGCGATGAGTGACATACAAGTACGAGAAAACGTGGAGAATTTAATACAACTTTTGTTCATTCCCGTGTTCCTGTTATACCAACATGCCTCGCTACAGGGCTTTCCTTGCCAGCAGGGTGCCTCAGCACGAGCACACAAGTAACTAACGGCCTTCTCTTCCTCCTTGCGGGACGACAAAGAACAGACACTGTTTCCTGACAATGACACCCCAGGCGTAAGTAACCACTGCTGGAGATAAAAAAAATATTTCTTTTCTTCCTCCTTCTCCTAACTTTCCGATATATATATATATATATATATATATATATATATATATATATATATATATATATATATATATATATATATATATATATATATATATATATATATATATATGCACTACAACAACAGAAACAGCAACAGCAACAACAACAACAACTACTACTACTACTACTACTACTATCATGACCACTATTAATTAATTTATTATTATCATTATTATCATTATTATTATTATTATTATTATTAACCATCATAATTTTCAGCGCCATTATCATCATGAGCAGCAGAAGCATAATGAGAAGCGTAATGATTATTAATATTACAATATTATAAACTATTATAAATTATTACTATTTCCAGATATTATTACCATTATAATTATATAGCAATACTAATAATATACCATAATAACAATAATTATTTTATTATTATTATTATTATTATTATTATTATTGTTATTTTTACTACTACTACTACTATTACTACATAATCTCTACAAGAAAACAAACAGAAGACACCAAGAAGACAAAAGGGGCCAAGAACACATCCGCCCACGCGTGCAACCCACCTCCTGGACACACACACACACACACACACACACACACACACACACACACACACACAGGGTCATCATTACGCATCACATTAAGTACATGCATACCAACTATTAAAACCCACTCCCCCCCGTCTCTCTCTCTCTCTCTCTCTCTCTCTCTCTCTCTCTCTCTCTCTCTCTCTCTCTCTCTCTCTCTCTCTCTCTCTCTCTCTCTCTCTCTCTCTCTCTCTCTAAGTCTTACTAGACGGACTTCTCTTAGGGGTGAGGTCGCCGGAGTCCGTGGCGGGGGTGAAGAGCCGCTCCAGGCTGATCTTCTTCTCGCCATCCTCGTGATCCTGCCGGGAGACAAGTTGGGTCAGGACGCGCCCAGTGGGATGCACGTGGTGGTGGTGGTGGAGATGGTGGAGGTGAAGGAGGAGGAGGAGGAGGAGGAGGAGGAGGAGGAGGAGGAGGAGGAGGAGGAGGGGGTAAAAAATACATCTGAGCATGATAATAATAATAATAATAATAATAATAATAATAATAATAATAATAATAATAATAATAATAATAATAATAATAATAACAACAACAACAACAAGAACAACGATAAAAATGGTAATAATAATGAAAACACATGCAAAAAACTTTCACCCAACATAAAACTATATTCCTTAAAACAGAATAAATAAATAAATAAATAAATGTCACCCTGAATACTGTCACAATACAATTACATCATTCAGACATTATTCTTCTTAATTAAATCTCTAACTGCTATTTGGCGCATATTCCCTTAATCACTAACCAATCTGGGACACATTTTCTTCTTCGACAGCCACTCCCAAAGACTGAACTGCCTAGAAATAGCAAAAATGTATTACCTCTTTTTTTTTTTTATCCCCTTATTTCTTGTAGACGCTTATAAAAATTCCATACTTGTCTTTAGTACAGTGAACTGTTCCACACATGTCGTAGTGAAGGGGTTAAACCTCCATCAACACCAATTTCGTTTCTAACTCCTTCACTGTTATGGTTCCTCTTCGGTCAGTCAGGTTGTGGCGGCGCAAGTTAAAATACAGTTCTCAAAGACACCACTGACGACAACGACAACAAACAAACAAACAAACAAACAAACAAACAAACAAACAAACAAACAACTACAATAACAGCAAGAGGATCGAACAGTTCAAATGTTTTAAAAAGCCTACATATTTACTTTAACTCGCTGAGATCACGAAGGGTTACTCATATTGATAAGACAGCAACAAGTTTAGCATCAGAAGCACTACTCATCTTGCATGGATTTATTTAAGTGTATTTGATTATGTTCTGAGTTTGTGAGGTCTGTCCCTTCCTCATGAAATGGTCTTCACTTGTCTTACACACACAGTTTATTAGTTAGCTTTTTTTGACACATGAGTACCAAAGTTATATATTATCAAAATACACAAAACATTACATAACACAAAACGGATAAGGCATAATACTACAAAATTAAAGAAATAATAAAAAAATAGCCAAATATAAAATAGTGCAAATCTTTCTTCTGTCCAAAAACAAA
>NC_087154.1:8790000-8792500 GCF_035594125.1 Scylla paramamosain
GACTGTGATACGTTACGCTAGCTATAAAATAAGAAACGCAGGATAGTGAAGCTGAAAGTTCCTCCACCACCACCACTCCCTCCAGCAATGCCAGGCAGGAAAGGAAGAAATACAGTGCAGTATGGAAAGACTGCACGAGGATTTTTTGTAGGAGCGGGTAGCAGATTACTACCACAAAAACTACCAAGCCACACGCACAAGAGAAAATAAAGAAAATAAATCATACACTTATTTACAAAAATTTAGATTTTGCTATAACAATATCTTAGTTGTGGATCATAGTCTAAGTACATGATTAATCTGTTCCTAAGTATCAAATTTATTATACTGTCCACGACACTGGAGGGCAGAGCATTCCAGACAATAACGGCCCGATTAGAGAAATGTTTGGCTTCGTTTGACAATTTTTTTTTTTTTTTTCCGATTATCTTCAAACTGGTGTCTTCTTGTAACGTTTGGTCGATCGACTGTAAGATTACCCACGATGTTTAGATACTTTGAAAATTTTGAAAACTTCTGTTAGGTCACCAAACATCGTTCGTTTAGGCGATGTGAATAAATATATTTCTAAAGCTTTCAAATATAACTTCTTAATCCTTCCACATAAAATTTATTTTTCAACTTTTGTACAGTATATATTTTTCTTCATTCTATTGTCTCAGCTTATTTCTATGCCTTTCCGTAGTACGGGGTCCCAAGCCTGCATGTAATCCTCAGGTCGTGAGTTACAGACTTTAGATATAACTTTTTTTTTTTTCTGATTAACACTGAAAGTACAAGCCTCCCACTAATTTCTCCCCCCATCCCCAGCTTGGAAGCCAGACTCAAGGCCAGTCAGTTCTGGAACAAGCCACACCCTCTTGCCCTCCCCCCATACAATGGCGTAAATGCTGTTTGAAACAATTATAACAGGCATGTATGTGGGGGTGGCGGCAGAGGGGACGGCCAGTTTGAACGAAAGCCTAGAACTGACTGGCCTTGACTCCGGCTTCCAAAAGGCGCGGGGGCAGAAATTAGCAGGCACGAGTGTACGTTCGATGAAGACAATTTACTAAAGGTTTTCTGTAACCTCTACTTAACGCTGACTGAACTTCAAGTTGCTTGATATTAAAATTCTGAGGTCCTTTTCCTTTGTCACAGAAAAATGTTGACTAGTCCATTAACTGCTGAGGGGCGAAGAGGTAGGATGGGTTGGTGTAAAGGCACTTCCCGTCCACCACCACCACCACCACCACCACCACAGCCACGCCGCCTATCTCGCGAGACACCTAAGCAGTGTCCTGATATGGGGCGGAGATGAGGAGGTGGTGAGAGGATGATGATAAGGATGCAGCTGGCGGCGTCTGAGGGAGTGGTGGTGACGACACAAGAGGCGCGCAGACCCCAAGGGCGTGACGCTGCGGCCGCCGACAGACGCGCGTCACAACACAGCCAAATAGGAATATCTTTTTATCTTAATCTTTTGGTGGAAAGAAGGAAAGTGAATGTGAATAGATCTCGTGAAGATGCGGTTGACATCAGTGCTTTTGCTTGTGGAGAGGGAGGGAGGGACGAGAAGGAAGAGGAGCGACGGGGCAGTGCCAAGGGGAGACACTTAGTGGGAGCGTTCTTTAATAAGATTCATGGCTCAGGTGTGGCACTCAAGGACAACATGTGTGTGTGTGTGTGTGTGTGGTGTGTGTGTGTGTGTGTGTGTGTGTGTGTGTGTGTGTGTGTGTGTGTGTGTGTGTGTGAGAGAGAGAGAGAGAGAGAGAGAGAGAGAGAGAGAGAGAGAGAGAGAGAGAGAGAGAGAGAGAGAGAGAGAGAGAGAGAGAGAGAGAGAGAGAGAGAGAGAGAGAGAGAGAGGAGAGAGAGAGAGAGAGAGAGAGAGATAGTACAGTACAAGAGGATAATACAAGCGGGAGATATAAACACTAAGACAAACAAAGAAGGAGAGATGTTTACCTGACCTCAACTAAGCTAAGCAGTCTTCCCGCCACCCTGCTCCACCTGCTGCCCTGCCCCTCCACCCCACCCTTCACCACTCACCACCCTACACCTTCCACCCCCACCATTACCCTGCCAGGTGACCAGCCCAACACTCCCCCGCCCGCCCTCACATACTATTACTATTGTTGGCAGTGACTACCCTTTCCTCCTCCTCCCTCCTCCTCCTCCTCCTCTCGCACTCAGAAATGCAGATCCAATTAGTCGTCTTGATGAGATAAACAATCGTGACGTGTGGGGTAATATGCATACATAAACATATACGTACACACTTACATACATACATACATACATACATACAAACATACGAGTACTAATTATAACAAGGACAGTTGCAATGATCTGTGAAGGAATTCTGTTCCTAAAAATTGGCCATATAAGTATTCCTATTGTGAAGGAGCTCGCCGCCTGGAGGACAAAGCCATGTCGGAAGCGCCATTATTACTGTGTCCAGGACGCGTGACGGTCACTAGGAGGCGGTGCCGTGACAGTGACAGCCGTGACAACCACCACG
>NC_087154.1:8797500-8820000 GCF_035594125.1 Scylla paramamosain
GCTCACCACTATACCACCATCGCATGGAATGTAAGTTACTAAGCTCGAGTCAAATCTAAACTATCTAAGCCTAAGGAATTTTACTGCCTTTACGTTGAAACTGGTGACCTCCACATTGATAAGATCCTGCAACGCACACATAATTACAAAATCATGCGAGTCTCTCATTATGTCAACAATGTAACTATATATATATATATATATATATATATATATATATATATATATATATATATATATATATATATATATATATATATATATATTTTTTTTTTTTTTCCTTCATGTATGAACACTGTATAACCTACATACTTCTTTGCTAGATTCATTAGTATCTTCTTTTAAGAGAATGAGTGAGTTACGAAGTTATAGCACGTGTCGATTACGTTACTTGTGATTAAAAAAATAAGCGATGGAAAAGAATATAAAAAAAAGAAAAAAAAATAAAAGACAATTTGATTTTAGTGACCTCACGAAGGACCTCCATCAAGGTAAGACCGGAGAGATTCCATCAGTGCAGCCAGGACTCAGTGAGAGGAGTGTGCGGGCAATAGACTGGTGATGGTGCAGGGTTTGGTTCTGAGAATGCAGTACGGGTGAGTGAGGAACCCGACCCTCCTCGCATGTGGCGGAGGGAGGAAAGTTGCCTAATCGTACACTGACCAACTGGCATCGTGCGTATCAAAGTAACTGTAACGTGCACTGTGTATACGAGCTGTCCTTTACCTTCGTCCATTTATTTATTGTTGTTGCTGCTGCTGCTGTTGTTGTTACCGCTATCATTATTATTACAATTTATTTATTTCACTTCATATATTTTATTTACCTGTTTAGCAAGTTTTATTTGTTTTATCGTTATTATTATTATTATTATTATTATTATTATTATTATTATTACCATCATTATTATTACTACTACAACTACTGCATTTTTTTCTTTTTTTGGGTGGTGTTGGGTAAAGATAAATTAGTAACCTTTTACTACAATTTACGCGCACTTGCCAGACCTCATTCACGCATAACAAAAAAGGTCACGAGACACCTGGACGCCACGCTGGACCCTCACATCAGGATCCGGAAAGGGTCAGCCTACTGCCTCTCCTTAGCACAGCCTCTCAAGATACACCGCTGCCCCCAGCCAGTGTGTAAAGACATTCACATTTCCACATTGAATACTGAAGGGAGTGTGAAAAGAGGATGCCATTTATGAGTGACGGAGGCTGAGCGGCTGTGGTTCTGAGCGAGATGTGCAGAAGAGACTGACCAGAGTAAGAGAAGGATTTTTTTTTTTTTTGTTTATATATGAGGACCTCTGGCCATGGACGGGAAAAAAATAAATAAATAAAAATAAGAATAAAAATAAAAATAAAAATAAGAAAAATAAAATAAAAAATCACAAAAAGGCCCATTGAAGGTGCCAGTCCCCAAAGAATTTAGTTCGAAAAGGATTACGCAAAAATTTTGGAAAGTGACTGAGTGTCACATCAATGTCTCTAGTGTACTCAAGATAAAGTCCAGTGTGTTTATGTGAAGGACCACGAGGGACAGGAGACACAGGGCCGAGTAGGGGAAAATTCTCCTGAAGATGTATTTAAAACGGAAGAAAATACTTTATCTTGAGGTATTCACGTCATTTCATAAGGAAAACATGACTGAACATAACTAAATCAATCTACACCAATGGTAATCTTCCGTTCTTCTATTCACTCCTTTGGGGAGCGGCAATAATCCAACAAGTATTACTAACCCTAAAATACAAAAATAAATAGAAGAAATAAAATATAAATCTGCCTCCACAAGCGCGGTGCTGGCGTGTTTGTACAAGATGAACAGTAAACAAAACTGTGGAAAGAAATTCAGGGAACACATCAGTGGGGCAGCGAGAGGGCAGGCGTGGAATATCCGGGTGTGATGCGCGCTGGCTGCCTGCACCTGGCGGGCCGAGGCGCGGACGTGACTTAATACTTCCAACTTTAGAGAAACTCAACTCCTCAGCTGGTGCCGTGACTCACTGAGATGAATATACACGCACGTATTTCCTCACCTAGCCAAAAATATCACCTGGACTCAGAAATACACCGAAAGAACTGACAGACTGACTGACTGACTGACTTGACTGACTGACTGACTTGACTGACTGACTGACTTGACTGACTGACTGACTGACTGACTGACCGACACCCACGCGAAGGGCACATCCAACAATGTTTTATGCTTGTTGTGTGTGAACTTTTTATCCTTTTTAGTATCTTTTTTTTTTATCTATTTGCATACATTGGCTTAGTACTTATTATTCCTAGGTCTAATATAGTACTGAATTATTAACTTTTTTTTTTTTATCATTCTGAGCATATTTTGTACCTTTTAGCCCACTGTTAAGTTCTTGTTCTTGTCATTATTATTATCATTCCCTGCCTAGGCGAGTGTCATTCAGCCTCACAGTAATAACAACGTACACACAAGATCTGCTGCCCGCAGAAAGGAGATCAATCAGTAAGACATCATAACAAACAGCAGCCACCCACGCAAGGCACTTCAGTCTGTGTCAGAAGGGGACGTCACGACCCGCGCTCCACATCTGCCTGGCCTGTCATGGTCCTCGTCCTGTATGGCCTCACCTACGTCTTGTCTCCCTCCCTCCTTCCCTCTCTCCCAGCCTCCTCCTCACAGGGAAGAGTGTTTCTACAGATGGGAAACACGTGCTTGGCTAACCACACACTCGTTAACCAGACGAAAATAAGGTTCCTCGAAACTACGGGCAAGTGACGTCAGTAAAGGAAAGAAAGAAAGAAGAGGGAAAAAAAAATCTCTCTTTTTACAATAAAACTTCTGCATTTTTTTTAATTGCAGAGTTAATTTCTTTACCAGTGACAGTGATACATTTTCTTCTTCGCAATTCATTCATCAGATTAAATCTTACTGAGAATCATTAATGAATGGCGTGACATTATCTTAACGGCCTCGTTCACTGATCACTGACAGCAGCAGCAGCAACAGCAACACATCCCACGCGCCGCCAGCCTCGCTAATTTCATTTGCGGTTTCCGCATCGTTGCTAGGCTCCCTCCACCGTGTGTGTGTGTGTGTGTGTGTGTGTTTGTGTGTGTGTGGTTCGTTTTTTTTTTTTTTTCCTAAATGAGGAATATTTTGTTCTTTATATACACAATCGATAAAACACGTAAAGTAAGCAGGACAATTATCATCACCACCATTACAGCCACCACATATTATTATCTTTGCCGTCACCATCACCACCATTACATCACAGATCAGCTTGGGTGCGTCCAGGTGACATCAGGTGGCCAAAACAATGAACGGCTCGACCACAGGAGGGAACTCGGCGTCCCCTGTGACACCCGCCCATCTGGCTGACCAACACTGCCTCCTGTTCTCCCTTCCACGGCTCTTACCACTGCTGCATTGTACACCACCCACCCTCAGTGCACTCCCTCCCCGTCGTCTTACAGAATTTCAATTTTCTCCATTAGCAACAGAGAATAAGGAAACGCCATAAGAAAGACAATAATTTACCAAGAAGATTGTAGTCGTACTTACACACGTATTAATTAACGTTTCAGGTTCTCATTAAGTCTGTTTCCAAAGGCCAGAGATAATCAGTCGAATTTTCACGTGTGTTTTGTTGTATTGGTGGTATGGAATCTTTATTAAACCACCCCTAGGATCATTAAAATTCCTATAACTTCTCCTTGACCTTCTAGATTCTGTTAAAAGTTGTCAGGAATGTTTTCAAAGGCCAGTTGGCTTCTTATGTGTTTTGTTGTATTGGCGGTACAGAATCTTTATTAAACTACCACTGGAGTCATGAAACACTCTTGAAAACTCGTATAACTTCTATTAGACTCACTAGACTCTGTTGAGAGTTGTCTGGGCTGTTTTCAAAGGCCAGAAATGATCAGCTGGGTTCTCGCGTGTTTGACTGTAATGGCAGTACAGATTCTTTATGAAACGACCAAGAGAATCATAAAAACACTCTTGAAAATTCGTATAACTTCTGCTAGACAAACTAGACCCTGCTGAAAGTTGTCAGGATAAAATTACTGAGATGTTTGAGAATGCAGCGTTTGGTATCTTTCAGTGTTCGCGGAAACCACACCACATACCCCACCGGCCGGCACCACCACTGCTCCGCAAAGTATATGTTCATGAGTATTGGCAACAAGGCAAGTATTCAGCTAAACATACAAACTACCTGAAATACTTCTACTTATATATATATTTGTCAATTTGTCTACCCGAAAAAAGAAAGTAAGGAAATCTTGTGCTGCTAAAATTATGCTTCTCTTCACCCGCCTACTTGCCAACACCACCGCCACCACCACCACCACCACACTCCTTGTAACACCTGGAGCTGGAAGGACTACCGCTATACACCTGCTACGTCCTCGTTTAAGCGTAATTTGAAAACTATCTGCTTCGGTCAAATTTTACATATACGTACATCAAGATACAGATACGATGAGGAAGAATGATGATGATGATGACGATGATAACGAATGATGATGATGATGATGATGATGATGATGATGATGATGATAATAAGTAATAATAATAATAATAATGATAATAATAATAATAATAATAATAATAATAATAATAGTAATAATAATAATAATAATGAGAAGAAGAAGAAAAAGATGAAGAAGACGAAGAAGACGAAGACGAAGACGAAGAAGAAGAAGAAGAAGACGTTGTGTTCATAGACAGACAGACAGACAGACAGACAGACAGACAGAGAGATAGATGAACGGATGGATAGATAGACAGATAGATGGATACTAAACACAATTCCAAGAGATGGCGTAGTCAACATTAAGGAAACAGACCAAAAATAAATACATCCTTAAAATTCCAGCAATTATGGAGATAAAACATAACAAGTGGATAAAAGCTTATTAAAAAAAAGTACAACTTGTCTAGACCTGAAGGAAAAGTAAGCAGAACAGAGGGAGATTAGACACACAGGTGAAGAGGCTGGACACAAAAGTGCGCGGAACATGAAATAGATCAACAAAGTGGGGCGAATTATGAAGGCTGCGCGCGAAAGCCCTTGGAGTTGTAACTGCAGTGTATGAACATATTACGTGACAAGGAGCCTGGCCAAGGGCATCACAACACGAGAGGGAAAGTTCGCTTAATATACAGCTCATAAAAAGTAAACTGAAGATCACAAAAACACTTAATACTTCTCTTTTGAAACATCATCAAGACGCCATTCCTTTTATTGCAACGACACAAGAGTATATGACAGGCCAGGTTACATAGTCACATAGGTACACATAGGCCACGACAGACCATGCGGCCATCTTGAGGTGCCCTGGCCTAGACTACTGAGAAAGTAAGAGTAGAAGAAAAGGATAGCGAAGCAGAAGGCTGTCTCCCCACTCTACACTCCCTCAGACATAAGCCGTGCAAGAAACAGATCGAATATAAATACTTTGCTGGGCCGAAGAAGTAAAAAACCGAAGGAAATTTCAAATGCAAGAATGAAAATTGATGAAATGAGATGCCCCCACCACATGGAGGCAAGGGAGTTATTGGCTAACAAACGCTGACACTTGGGGATTTGAGGTAAAACATTTATCTAGACAATATTTAAAATTATCTACGGTGTTGCAGTCTATCACGTCTCGAAGAATCACGTTCCATAAGCTGACAACTCGATTGAAAATTCTTGGATTCGTGATGATTAAAGGATTAGCTAACAATTATACAACCATTTCCTCGCGTGTAATCCGAATGCTTCATCGTGAAATGTAGCTCAGGAGTAAAAAGCCTCCGGTGTAAGAGGTCACAACAGACTTCATACACTACAACACACACAACACAGTGACAGCCAGGCACCTTACTATCAGATACCACATGTATTAAGTTTATATTTCTACTAACTGTTGGTCTTGTGATACGCTAGCATACTTAAAACACTCATCTTCGCATACACACCGACTTGAAAAACTGAAGTATACTGACGACCTAGAAAAACAAGCTCCTCATATGAAAGCGAAACACCAATTGAAACGAAAGAAATATCACACAAAAGCACCGCCAAAACTTGAGATCCATTAGGTTCCATAACAAACGCGGCACTACTCCCGGCTTAACAGTGCCATGATATAAGGAAACGTTGCAGCAGTCTTTATAATACAAAGAAACTGATATAGACCAAAGACAGACATAGAGACAGACAGACAAGGGCCACACTCACCTTGGGAAGGATGCGAGCCAGCAGCGGGATGCCTTCAGGAATCTCGATGGGGGAGACAGCTCCATTGGTGAGGCTTGAGGGCTCCTGGTGCGTCTCCACCTATGGGGACACCTGTGTTAGGGTTGTGGACCACCAAAAGGCGAAAAATGGAGGTGACGTTAAAGTGTATTGCTGTTTTTGTTACTGCTACAGCTTCGGCGACAATAACTATTATTACTGCAACCTCTACTACTATTGCAACTGCTACTAGTACGACTACTACTACGACTACTACTATCTCTAACACTGCTATCTCTACTACTAGTACTACTAATACTACTACTATTTCTTACTAACACCACCACCAACATCACCATATTTACTGCAACAATGATATTCTTTCCTTCCATTTCCTGGCCACCAAAGCAATCGATCAAACACACTAGGATTTTTTTTCTCCTCCCTCACCAGAGTTATGTTGATTATGGTCTCTGTTTTAATTTTTACTTCCCTTTCTAACTCCATCAATCCCTCTTTTCATTTGTCAACACCTGCGCCTGATGCTTATAGTCAAGACGTTACAAATCGGTCTCCGCTGTGAGATTTGCCAGTGATTGCGACGAAATAGTAAAGATTGACACATGGTGGTTGTCTTTGAACATCTGCACCGTTCTGTCCCACACTTCATCATGTCTCAAATGAAACTTGCCTCAAAATCAAAGGACTTCCACGGCTGCAGATAAAATGAAACTCCTGAACAATATAGAAGCTCCACAAGTACTGAGGTCACGTAAAGCCTTCTCGATCAAAATTAATGGTTTCATAAATGTACAGATCAGATGAAGCACCGTGAATCAAAAGCAATGAGGCTCCAATGGTACACATTTAAGGCGAAGCTTCCTGAACCAAGATTGATTACGTTTCACTGCTGCAAAAGGCGAAGCTCTCTGGATAAGAGTTAATAGGGTTTCACAGGAATGTAGGTCAGGTGAATTCTCTCAGACCAAAATAATTTATATTCTACAGGTGAACAGCTAAGAGGAAACCTCCATCAAAATCAACAAGGTTCCTCAGATACACACACAAAAAAACTGAAGCAACCTGGACGAAGTTTACTAGATTCCACAAATGCAAATGTCACTTGGAGCTTCCTGGACAAATATTTATGAGGTTCCACATGTGTAAAAGTAAGATATTGTCTTTGGGGAGAAATTTAAAGAGGCTTAATAGATTACTTGCTCAGATAAAGCCTCCGGTACTAAAATTAATAAGATTTCTTAGGTGTACATTTATTTTAAAATCTCCTGAACCAAAATTTATTAGGTACCACAGGTGTACAAGTGAAGCCTCTTGGACTAATTTGAATAAGGTTCCACAAATGTACAGGTAAGATAAAGCCTCCGGGACCAAAATTAATGAAGTTCCACAGGTGTACAGGTAAGATGAGACCCCAGGACCAAAATTAATGAGATTCCACAGGTATACAAATAAGATAAAAGCCTTCCGGACTAAAATTCATGAGGTTCCACAGGAGTACAGGTAAGATAAAGCCACTTGGACTCAAATTAATGAGGTTCCACAGGTGTACATTTCATAAAGCTTTCTGGGCCAGTTCAAATGAGGTTCTACAGGTGTACAGATCAGTTAGAACATACAGGGTCAAATCACATCTCAAGACTAATGGTTATTTTGTCCGGTTATTTATTTCCTTCTGACTGGCAGGAATATAACCAGTCAGAGGAGGTTTTATGCTAGATGATGTCCAGACTCCAGGTGGAACTGTCAACCGAACAGACTTTACTTTGATACGTTTACTTCTTGTGTCTTGTTTTTCTTCTACGGATTTTATTTATTTATCTATTCATTTACTTGTGTTTTGCCCTCAGGATCTCTGTATTTTTTTTTTTTTTACTGATGTTTTCCTGTTATTTCTTTCCTCTCAGTATATGCAAGTTTTTTTCCTTTTTTTCGAGGGTTTACAGTGTCTACAGATTACTTTTTTTTATCTTTTTTTTTTTGTCATTAGCGTCTGTCCATATTTTTTTCTTTTTTTTTACGGATCTTTTTTTTTTTCTTTCGTTGTCATCAAGAGTCTGAAGGTAATTTTTTTCCCTCGTAGTTCCATTATTTAACCTTTCATCTGTTTAATTTCCCCAGCGTTACCTTCTCTCCGCATTGTTTTGTTTTTTCGTAATAATGGCTGTGAGACTGAACAAGCTTAAAACATTCACACTGACTTAAATGTTACTACGAGTCATTACCCCACACACCTCCCATTTCTGGCGGTGCTTCTAATGCCTTCTTTCAAACTCATTAGCTTATCGTTTGAGAGTGGTTTAAAATAGGTTGGGAAGTGTGGATGTAAACACAAAACACTCCAAGTAACACGTTCAAGTGGCTGAAGCGAGGCGATTAGGCTCATCATTGTCCTCATTAAACGATTCCACTTGTGCCTGACGTGTGTGGTGACGCAGATTGTTGGTGGTTTTACTTCTTGCCACGTCCCGCAGTGTTCTCATTATATTTTTCCAGCCCTTGACTACGTGAACTTCATTCTCCACGTAGTTCTCACTGGAGTTTGATCTTTCCCGTCAGTTCACTACGCTATCTTTCATCATTGGTCAAGACTTCTACTCGACCTTCTAGGAGCATTTCTCTTTCATCCTCATCAACGTCCCGCAGTGTTCTTATTCTACCTTTCCCATCTGGACTAAACGAATTTCACTGATGGGAATTTGATCTTCCCATCAGTTTACCACGACATCTGTCACAATTCTCCATCACTTCCATTCTACTTTCTATGAACACTTCCCTCACCTCCTCACATACAAGAGCTGGTCACTCCCCCAAACTAAATATCAAGAAACAGTGGTTATCTGATTTCGTCTGAAAAAGTTCCATGCACTTTTTTGCCGTCTCTTGTTTATCTATTTTTACCTTTTGGCGTTTGGAATATGCACTATTCTGGGCCAAGCTCCGCCGACAAATATGTAATATCACAAATTAGAAGAGGAGACACAGCAGAGGTGGAAGGAGTGAACAGAATACTTGAATGTTTGAGGTTTGACTGGAGATGAGGAGTCTTCCGTCTCTGCAATCCAGGCAAGGTGATCAGTACAATTTCCTCAGAGTACTGTGAAGTGTTGATGTGTTTCATCTTCAGGAATCTCAGGGCATTTATTAGTGCTCTCTGACCACTGCATCACTGGCATCCAGAGTCTTTTCTTGTCTGGCTGCAGAGCAAAAGCTGAGGAGGTTCTTGGCATTATGGCAAATATGAGGATCTGATTTTGATACTGTCCACGGGTTCTTGAATGATGTTATTAGGTCTCTGGGACATGATACATTGAAACTACCTCGCATTTTGAGTCTTCGGATACTGTTCTTACTGCTGCTCTTTCCATTCCTACTACTGCTCCTACTACTACTATTAGATAATGCCATTGAAAGATGCAAAATAATTCAAGTGACCTGATATAATTCTAAACTACTGCTACTACAGCTATTACTACTACTACTACTACTACTACTACTACTACTACCACTACTACCACTACTATTGCATTTACTACATCGCTACTCTTATGAAAACTGTAACAAGACTTAAAATTGCATGTGTCGGGAGTACCAAGCCAACAGATGACAACGTGGCACTAAATTCATCGTAATCATCTCACGTACGTAAATCATCTGAAGTTTGGACCAAAGGAACATAACACTGAATATGGAAGATGTATAAGAGTTACAAAGGAAATCATTAAACAATGCAGGATTCCCGCTGTCAGAATCCCCGTAACTGTTCCTCACCGTGGGCTGCGGCTCTGGCTTGGGCGGCTCGGGCTGCGGCGGGGGAGGGGCGGGTTGGGGAGCCTGGGCCTTTAGTGAAATGGTGACGTCGGGCACAGGGATGGGTACCACGTCCTCATACTGTGGAAGGCAGAGCGAGGATGAGCTGCGAGGCATATGAACAGAAAAGGGACGAACTTAATAAGAGGAACAAATAATGAGGTGCAAACAGACACCCAGATGGAATAAAGATGAAGCAAATACACAGAAGAAAGAAAAGCGAACAGACAAACAGATAGGAAGAGGGACTCAAAAAGAGAACACACACACACACACACACACACACACTATACTATACTATATCATCACATGTGTGTGTGTGTGTGTGTGTGTGTGTGTGTGTGTGTGTGTGTGTGTGTGTGTGTGTGTGTAATAATAATAATAATAAACGGTTTATTCTTTAGGCAGTTGACAAACTGAAAATGTACATAGGGGATGGGGAAAAACTTAACATTAATCCTAACGGTAAGACTAATCTAGGAGGGAAATACTATCGATTGATGGCTCGCACCATGGTGGGAATCGCACTGAGTCTGTACCGGTCCGTGCGCGGCGCCTTCAGGGGCGTTATTTTGTTGTGGTGTCTGGTGGCACGGACAGGGCGAGGCGCGTCGGGCGGCAGCATGTCTCTGAGACGCGGATGATGCAGTAGTCCCTTCCCAAACTTCTCCAGAGCCTCTCGGTGCCTGGTGGATATTCTGGACAGACTCAGGGTGGTCAGGGCTTCTTCATAGGTGGTGTATGCAGGGCCAAGGATGACCCTGCACGCCCTTTTCTGCACACTCTCTAGCTGTAGCTGTTGAGTGTGTGTGAGGGAGGAGGACCACGCTGGGGAGGCGTACATGAGTTTGGGGAGGATGAAGGTGAGGTACACCCCCCTTAACTCATCTGTCGGCGTCCCCAGCGACCTGAGTCTGCGCAGCATGTACAGCCTGTAGGTAGCTGATCTCACGGTGCTGGCGACATGCTGCTTCCAGGTCAGCTGGTCGTCCACCTGGAGGGGGTGAGGGCCCACTGTGAGCCGGGGAGGGGGCACTGGTACAGAGGAGGTACAGAAATGCATCACCACAGTTTTGCTGTGGTTGATGGTCATCCTGCTCTCCTCTGTCCACGTCCGCAGTCGCTCCAGAATTGCTTGCAGTGGCGAGTAGTCCGGGTTCTTGTTGGAAACTGGGACGCCCACGGTGCAGTCGTCCACATACTTCCAGCGATGGGGGGTGTCGGTGAGGGCGTCGTTGATGAGGAGGAGGAAGCATAGAGGACCCATCTTGGTCCCCTGGGGGACTCCACATGTCAGCTGTTGGAAATTAGAGACAGAGCCCTGATAGCGAACGGCCTGACGTCTCCCTGTGAGGAAGTCGGCTAGCCACGCTATCAGATTAGGAGGGAGACCCAGACTTACTGCCTTGCTGATGACAACAGTGTGATCAACTAGATCAAAGGCTTTTTTGAAGTCGACAAAAGCAACAGCTAGAGAGGTGTTTCGCTTGTCCAGGTGGCTGTGGATGAATTCAAGGAAGCTGGTCAGGTAATGTGAGGTGGAGGTGGCTTTAATATTTCCGAATTGTCTGATATCCACGGTGTTACAAATTTTGGTGTATGCCCAGTCATATACAAAATCTTCACAAATAAGGCTAGGGATGGGGGTGATAGAGACTGGCCTGAGGTCATTGAGTGACTGAGGACTGGAAGTTTTGGGGATGGGAGTGACATAAGATGTCTTCCAGTCCGCGGGGCAAGAGTGTTGGGAGAGTGAGGCGTTTATTATGGAGCATAGCGGTGTTGCTAGCTCTACAGCAAATTCCTTGTAAATTTTTATAGGAAGGTCAGTGGGTGTGGTGGATCTTGGTTTAAATTTAAGTATTCTCTTAAAAACATCCATCGCCTGGACAGTGTGTGGAGGGGAGGGAGCGGGCAGATAGGCAGGAAGCGGAGTGGTGTGGAGGGGAGGAAAGGTTTGACAGATAGCAGCAAAGTGATCGTTCATCTCCTGAGCCGCGAGATTAGCAGGAAGGTGTGAGGTGCAAGGAAGGGATGAAGTGTGCTTTTGTAAGCCACACAAAGCTTTGATCTTAGCGTACCACTGTCTGTTGTTGGTCAGCTTGAGGTGGTGTATCTTGTCTGGGTAATAGCTTGCCTTTGCATTCTTAATCTCCCTGATTACTCTGTTTCTTAGTTTCCTGTAAAGGACCGGGCAGGAGTGGAACGCCCAGGTCCGCTGACGCATGAGTCTTTTAATGCGGGGCGTCATCCAGGGAGCATCAGACGGGTGCGTTGTGACGCTCTTGGCTGGGAAGTAGTGGTGGAAGGCTGCTGTAGTAGTGGCGACGTAGTTTTGCCATTTTAAGTGGACGTCCTCCTCATCCAGCACCTCGGTCCACGGGTGTTGTGTCACCCACTGCCCAAACTCCCTCATGGCTGAGTCAGGCATGGGGCGGTGGGTCCTGGTGACAGCTGACCGGGGGGTCGAGGTGGTGGGTGTGGGTGACCACAGTATGGAGAGGTGGGTGCTCCGTCCCATGGGAGGCAGCGGCTTGGGTGGCGAGTACTGCTGGCCCAGGTCTGTGAGGATAAGGTCGAGGATGGCTTGCTGGTGGGTGGGGAAGTCCACGACCTGGGTGAGGTGTAGCTGGTGTAGGATATCGTTGATATCTAATCTGTTAAAGTCCCCACAGATGACCAGCTTGGCAGCAGGATACCTCACCCTCAGGGCATCAGCAGTGTTGATGATGTGAGCGGTGAGCAACTGTGCAGTGGCGGCTCGTGGGGGGTGGTACACGACGCAGACTATGATGGAGGCCGTGTTGTTGGGATGGGAGGGGGGCGTGACTCTCACCCACAGGGCCTCCACACCGGCAGGAATATCGACAGGGAGGTGTGAGGGGCTGAGGGCAGAGCGGCAGAAGACGGCCACTCCCCCCCCCCTGCGCCCTGACCTGAGGTGATGGTATAGCTGGTAGTCCTGCATCGTGCACACCTCAGGAACAATCTGCCACGCCTCAGTAACCGCCACAATGTCCGCACAAGTAGATCTCACCGTCACAATCACTTCGTCCATCTTGTTGGCCAGAGACGTTGCATTAAATAAGAGGAGTGAGGGAAGACTATACCACGTTCTCGGCACCTCAAAGTGTTTGTATTCCCTCTTCTCCACCCTGCGGTCGTCTCTGGCACTGGAGGTCACTACCTTGATGGGACGCACCACACTTTTGCCTCCTCTCGATCCACGGTTTCGAAATAGTTTTAAGGACTTAAGGCACTGTATCACGTTGGGTGGCGGGTACCCAGATCCTCGTCTACGACGCAGGAGGTAATTGCGTTCGTATGTTTGCACTGAAGCACTCATTTTTCTTTATGTATCACACGCATTCGCTACAAGTGTTCACAAAAACAACAATCCCACCAGATCGAGCCTCAAACTAAACGCTAAAAGTTGAAAACAGAAAAGTAAAAAAACAAAACAAACT
Source organism: Scylla paramamosain (assembly GCF_035594125.1). Lineage (NCBI taxonomy): Eukaryota > Metazoa > Arthropoda > Malacostraca > Decapoda > Portunidae > Scylla > Scylla paramamosain. The sequence goes on from NC_087154.1 coordinate 8,811,016, forward strand.
GAGGTCACTATCACTAGGGGGTGGGGAAGGCCAACAAGTAGGCCGAGGCTGCTCGAGAGCGCCAAGGTCACACGTCCTGCCCGTATGAGGTCAAGACGGTGTGTGTGTGTGTGTGTGTGTGTGTGTGTGTGTGTGTGTGTGTGTGTGTGTGTGTGTGTGTGTGTGTGTGTGTGTGTGTGTGTGTGTGTGTGTGTGTGTGTGTGTGTGTGTGTGTGTGTGTGTGTGTGTGTGTGTGTGTGTGTGTGTGTGTGTGTGTGTGTGTGTGTGTGTGTGTGTGTGTGTGTGTGTGTGTGTGTGTGTGTGTGTGTGTGTGTGTGTGTGTGTGTGTGTGTGTGTGTGTGTGTGTGTGTGTGTGTGTGTGTGTGTGTGTGTGTGTGTGTGTGTGTGTGTGTGTGTGTGTGTGTGTGTGTGTGTGTGTGTGTGTGTGTGTGTGTGTGTGTGTGTGTGTGTGTGTGTGTGTGTGTGTGTGTGTGTGTGTGTGTGTGTGTGTGTGTGTGTGTGTGTGTGTGTGTGTGTGTGTGTGTGTGTGTGTGTGTGTGTGTGTGTGTGTGTGTGTGTGTGTGTGTGTGTGTGTGTGTGTGTGTGTGTGTGTGTGTGTGTGTGTGTGTGTGTGTGTGTGTGTGTGTGTGTGTGTGTGTGTGTGTGTGTGTGTGTGTGTGTGTGTGTGTGTGTGTGTGTGTGTGTGTGTGTGTGTGTGTGTGTGTGTGTGTGTGTGTGTGTGTGTGTGTGTGTGTGTGTGTGTGTGTGTGTGTGTGTGTGTGTGTGTGTGTGTGTGTGTGTGTGTGTGTGTGTGTGTGTGTGTGTGTGTGTGTGTGTGTGTGTGTGTGTGTGTGTGTGTGTGTGTGTGTGTGTGTGTGTGTGTGTGTGTGTGTGTGTGTGTGTGTGTGTGTGTGTGTGTGTGTGTGTGTGTGTGTGTGTGTGTGTGTGTGTGTGTGTGTGTGTGTGTGTGTGTGTGTGTGTGTGTGTGTGTGTGTGTGTGTGTGTGTGTGTGTGTGTGTGTGTGTGTGTGTGTGTGTGTGTGTGTGTGTGTGTGTGTGTGTGTGTGTGTGTGTGTGTGTGTGTGTGTGTGTGTGTGTGTGTGTGTGTGTGTGTGTGTGTGTGTGTGTGTGTGTGTGTGTGTGTGTGTGTGTGTGTGTGTGTGTGTGTGTGTGTGTGTGTGTGTGTGTGTGTGTGTGTGTGTGTGTGTGTGTGTGTGTGTGTGTGTGTGTGTGTGTGTGTGTGTGTGTGTGTGTGTGTGTGTGTGTGTGTGTGTGTGTGTGTGTGTGTGTGTGTGTGTGTGTGTGTGTGTGTGTGTGTGTGTGTGTGTGTGTGTGTGTGTGTGTGTGTGTGTGTGTGTGTGTGTGTGTGTGTGTGTGTGTGTGTGTGTGTGTGTGTGTGTGTGTGTGTGTGTTGGTCCAATGATGGTGCAAGATGAGTATGTGTGTGATAACAATTTGCCGGTTTACTATGCTGGTCACCCTCAGTTTGATAACGATGGTGGTGGTGATGGCGGTGGCGGTGGACAGCTTGCCAGGGTTTGCCACATATCAGGGCGACAAGTGACCGTCCCTGTCATGTGAGGTGCGCTGCGATTACTGTGTCAAGGGGGAGGTGGTGATGTGATGGTGATGCTGATGCAGGATTGGCACACAATAGAACTGTGACACACACACACACACACACACACACACACACACACACACACACGATACATTTACTACGTTTTTTCAATTAAAGGTGAGAAAAAAAAGGAAAAAATAATAAAAATACTTCTTTCCTTCACCTAATTTCTCTCCAACTGGAACTAAACAACAAAGGATACTGAATAATACTGCAGAAGTGTACTGTGCTCATTTCATTACGGTGAAAAAGAAACTGAAGAAATATATAAAACTATAAACACCCAATAAACAGTTTAGGGATTGGTAAGCCTTTAATATTACAAATAACAAATTATTGACTACGATTTGCATTAAAAACTGAAAAGGAAACAGGAAAAGATAACACTGGCAAAGAGTTTAACATGACAAATCACATCACCTGAACCCCTCACGTCTTCCCTCACCTGTCCTGACTCTACCCAAGAAGAAAACACAAGCCTGATACCTGACTCACCTGTACCCATCACACCTCCTCTCCGTGACTCACCTGAATGACTGTCTTGGGCACCTCGTACTTCCCCTTGGGTCTCCAGGTGTGGTGCAAGACGCCATCCTGGGCAGAGGATAAAAGAGTGTCAGTGGTGGGCGACACGACACGGAGGGTGAGGCCGAGTGTCTGGTGCAAACACTGGCCACTCAGCCCCTCACCGCCCCGCTACCAGCACGAGGCGGGGCAAAGAAGATGACTGTAGGAAACATGTTCATCAAATCCCCAGAAAACTGAGTATTTATTCTATGCAGTACTGTAGTTTGCTGTTCTCAATTCAAACAAATCGTGTAGTTTTTATCATCATTACTAATATTGTCATTATCTTTATTACTGTTAACTTTATCCCAACCAATATTATCTTACTTATTATTACTATATCTGTTACATACTACGTCTACCACTACTTACTCCTATATGAGTTTTTCCGATGGTTAGCACAAGAGAGGCTAATGTCCTAGAGTAGTAATGGCAGTAGTTCTGTACTCTGTGGTTAAGTGGACTGAATACAGCCAGAGGGAACTACCGGAGCTGCAGCCACACCTGGAGCCTCACGGGAGCATCATGCGTCACCTTGATGGGGAACAGTAATTTGGCACACCGCTGAAGAAAGGTGACAGCGGTGGTGTGTTACGTGACTAGGAGAGGAGACGGGTGGGGAGGGGAGGGAAGGTGAGTGGGAGGAGGAGGGAAGGGAGGGAGGTAAATATGGAGATAAAGAATTTGTACTGAAGGTGACAGATGGTGTGTTTTGTTTGTTTTCTGTTTCTTTTTTTATAGTTTGTGGTGCAGTGTAAGTGTGCAAATAACGCACTGAGGCTCCAGGGCGCATCACGCTCCGCGTCGCACTGGACGCGACCCTGACGATGCTCCACAAGGGCTCACGGCTTATGTACAGAAGAATTGTGTACAGGCGCGGCCATCTATCAGCTACGGGCGTGAACATGCGGACATGCTTCGGAACAAGGAGAGTCACCAGGGACGTGGAAACAATCATAGCCGACGACGCAGCCCAGCCTTGCTGGTGCCAGGACCACCACTACAGATCCTGCCGGCCTGCCCCGCTACACTTACTGGGAGGTGGCGAGTCAGATTCTGAGCTCAGCCTCCGCCAACCTGTACTGGAGCTTAGGAACAAAGCATCACGACAGGAGGACAGAATCAGAGGCGACTCATGCATCGGAGCTCCACCGCTATAGCGTCTCCTGCTCCGCGCTGGATGCATCAACACTTCAAGCTAAATTTAATTAAATTTTCGTAAAATATTTAGCCAAACATTGTCTTGAAGACGTCTTAAATGTCTGCACTGCAGATGATCTGAAAATGAGTGTACCATCAAGCCAATTATTGCAAAACTTAATTCCGGGCACCTGGCATCGCGCACCAAATTTTGAGGCTGTTACTGGGCAGCTCCCGACTCTCCAGGCTGGTGGTGACGGTGCCTTGCTGGCGGAATCGTGAGGCTCACCACGAAAACCAGTCACTGCGTGTATGCATTATAAAAATTATATACTTAAAATTTTTAATTTTCACCAGTTACTGGTTTTCTCCACAATCGCAGTGAGTGATGCTGAAATCAAGATAAAGATAAAAACCCATTTAAAATAATGAAGTAGTCCGTTGCTGATGAGTCCCTCCGAGTGTCACGTTACTAGTCGCCGGTGAGTGGAACACAAGTAAGGAAGATGTTAATGCTAGGCAAACAATACTATAATAACTAAGTCTCCCACATCATCAGATCAAAGAAGGAGCAAGGCCGCTACTGCAAGGCTGCCACGGCATGCGTCACAACATTAGGTGGCGGCGACGTGCTTGGTGCAGCGATGACATCCTCTGCTGCAGAGTTCAGCTTCACTACGGTGCACAGGCTAGACTATAGTGAACAGCGCGCCACGTGTAGGAAGTCTTGTAGGCAGTGTTTGGCGGAGGGCTACGACGGACAAATGTGAGGCCACACGAACACTACGCTAGGTGTACTAGTGTCCAGGTGTGTAGACAGAAAGAACTAAAGAGAGTGAGGGTGGTTCTGCCGCCTCGATAGCCGGCCTGCGCCTGCTCGTCCTGCATACGCTGAGTGTGGCGGCGGCCGTCTGTCTGGTGGCGCTGCACCGTGTTGTCAGACTCAGATGTGTGTTTAGGGCTGAGGGAGGTGAGATGAGGGGCGGCGGGGACTGGCGCGCGAGGGGCCGGTGGTGGAAGGGAGGGACAGGGAAGCCATTACTGAAGAGGCTGAATGTGTGTGTGTGTGTGTGTGTTTTCTTTTCTTCTTTTTTTTTGTATTAAAATAAAGTAAAACAAAAAAAATAAAGCGGTGAAAGGGATACTATTGATATGGAAAATTTTACAATTCAAAGAAAAGCTGGAGGAAAGATGTGTTACACATTTAAAGCCACCAGAAGCCCAGAAAACTATGTGAATGAATGTATGTATAATATACAATAACATACATCTGTGTATCAAAGTGTCTCAGCCAGTCTTGGTGGCTTGGCTCACTGGGAGTGGGTTTTATCAAGCTACTTCAATATACAGTAGTTATCCATGAAATAAGGAAATAGTTACCTAAAGAAAACGGGAGATGGGAAGGGGAAACAAAAGCGTAAGAAACTCAGAAGTGGGAAATAACTTAAAATAAAAAAAAACCTTGTGTGTGAAATACCTCATCGTAGTATTCATATTTAACCTCTTCACCCTCCAGGGGCCGGCCAGCCTCCCCCACCACCGGCTGTGCCTCCTCAGGCGGCTTAGTGAGTGTCTGAGCTACACCACCATCACCAACTCCTTGCTGTACCTCCTGCTGCTGCTGCTGTTGCTCCTGCTCCTGTTCTGGAAGGACTTGCTGCTCTATCTCGGTAATGATTTCGTGCAGCTGTTCCTTGATGTGCTCCTGGCTGATTTCCTCCACCGCTGGACCGCCGCCGCCGCCGCTGGTAGTGGTCACGACACTTGGTTCCGGCTCAACCGCTGGGACGGGCTCAGGGGCGGCAGCAGGTAGGGCCTCCTCGGCGATTTCTTCCTGTACAGGTTGTGGGTCTGGTGCCAGGGTCTCCTCTGCTGCTACTGCTGGTTCTGGTTCAGGAGGTGGAGCAGACTCTTGCACGTCAACCACTGTCTCTGAAACTGGCGCTTCCGGTAATACGGTTGGTTGTTGAGCTACAGCTTCTTCTGAACTCATGGCTGGCTCTGGAGCTGCACTTGGTTCTTCTACCACAGCTGGTTCAGGTTCAACGACTGGCTCTGGTGCTGCAGGCAATGGCTCTGGTGCTGCAGCTACTGGCTCTGGCACCGTGGTTGGCGCTGGCTCTGGTGCTGCTTCTGGTTCTGGGATCACAGTTGGTTCTGGTGCAGCAACTGGCTCGGACCCTTCAGCTGGTTCCTGCACCGGAGAGGCTTCAAGGACTGACTCAGGCTGCGGCTGCGCGGGGATGTTTTCCGGAATGGAGTTGGCGTTCTCGTCGACGGAAGGAGCTTCTAAGAGGGGCTGGTCTGCGGGAGCCTCCAGGACAGACAGAGGCTGGCCACTGCTGATGCCGACCTCCGCCTGGGACTGGACGACGGTTTGGGCGGACTGTGTCTGACTAACGCTCTGCATTGACTGGAAGGTTTGCTGTCCACTGACGGCGGTACTGGTCTGGATGGTCTGGTGGCCGTTGATGGCGCTATGAGACTGGCTGATGCTGCTGCTCTGGGTGGACTGTGAGTGGACGGCTTGAGATTGGCTACTGATATTCTGAATAGCTTGTGGCTCGACGGCGCCCTGCAGCACACCCCCTGTACTCTGGATGCTGACGGCGGACTCGAAGGAGGTGCTGGTGTGGCTGGTCTGGGAGCTCGTAACTGTTTGCTACCAACGGGAAGAACGTTAGCCTTACATCGCGCCCGCCTGCCCGCCCGCCCGCCCGGCACAACACACAGGGGGGGGGAGGGAGGATGGGAGGCCAAAGGGCAGGTCGGTGCCGTGCGGTGAAGAAGTTAAGGCGTCACAGTGCGGCACCGACCCCCTGAGTGTTACTGTGAAGTGTGAGAGTAAGTCGCATTGTTTGCTTAGGAACATTAGAGAGATAGCGTGTGCTTTCCAGTAGGACAAGGAAGACATGAATGGTTATATGTGGAATGACGCCAAATTGGTTGTGTTACTGAGTGAGAAAAATAAAAGATAATTCTGCAAAACAAAAAAAATAAAGTAAGACACATTAGATAAATAAAATCAAAGGTAATGGGGCATTTTGTGGTCAACACCAGTGGGAGTACAACACCAATAGGCATCAGACACTCGCTGGCCTACACCACACACCACCTCGCCTGTGCACCAGTCTTCCTGGAAAGGGGGACAGTTATGCATTTTCCCTCCCAAGGGAGAGAGATCAACCGAGGGAACACACTGATACATAAAAATGAGCATACGGCGACCTTTGAAGTAACGGGAGAATTGAACACTTTTGGTAAAATTGACGATCAAATCCCTGTTGTTGACCATAAAAAGTCGAAACAAAATAAAATACAATAAAGAAAATACTCTAATTTGCTTAGTTAATAATTACTAAAGGGATACATTTTAGTATTCTGTTTCTTCCATGGACGTCTAAAGTGTACTTCAGTCCTCATCGAGTACATTCGTTGCATTGTCAGCTATAAAAGAAATTACAAAGGGATCATTGGTACTGAAAACAAAAATAAGAAAAGTAATTTCAAAGCAGGGCGAACGGTTATTCTGGACAGGTGGGTGTCTGAGCAAGTCAAGCAAGACAGACTGGCGAAGGGAAAAGCGTCGGGCAGCGCTACGGGTGTTGGCTGGGCGGCACGGAGGAACAGTAATGACGTTAAAGTGAGAACCGTGCCACCCTGACCAGCAGCCACCAGGGCCCGGCCGTGGGAAGGGACAGGGAGTTGAAACTAATCTGGGCTGGGCAGCAAAATCACTGATTCAGTATCTTACAATTAAAAGAAAGGAATTTGTTGGTGAATCAGTCAGCAAAGGCAGCTTCAGGAAGTTACTGAACTTGACGTATTGAAAGTTTTTTTATAAAGAACACAAGAATAAATTCTAACTTTGTGCAACCATGAAGACGTTCAAAGAAAAGTAATTAGATGAAAACAAATACTTATCTAAGTTTGCATTCAGGAAGATTGAGAAAGAAGAAGAGAAAGACACCGTCTTTTCGAGGGAAACTGTCCTCAGGTTGCTACTCACCGCCTCCGTGTCGGGAGTGGCGGCGGGAGTCATGCTCTGACTACAGGGTGGGGAGGCGGAGGGGGAGGCTGGGCTTGCTGGCGCTCCCTGGGGGGATTCAACACAGGGCTCAACCTTACCATTCTCGGACACAACAGGCAACTCCTCTGTCTCATGCACAGCCTGAAAACAAGGCGAGAGGATTGTGTGGGGAGGACAGGGACGAATTAGCTGGGCCGGAAAGCCGCGGTGGGGCGAAGTGGCTGGACGGAACAGAAAAATAACATAAGGGAATAAAACTACTGTGAAATACGGGGAGGAGGGGTTGGGTGTTTTATGGCGGCTACAACACAAGCTAAGGAATGGTTCATGCATCACCCTGGAGGAGGGAAGACCTATGTTCGTCCTCCAGGAGGGACCTTAAGGGAAGGAGTGCCATGCTATCGGACACAGATAATCTACAGTGCTGAACAAGCCAGCGGTGTCGACGCTGTGCAATTGATCAGGTGATCGTCAAACAAGGCTAAGCTTAAGCTCAGCCGCAGGGCGGTTCGCGGCTTGGCACCAGCTAGTGTTACGTCACTGGCGCGGGTGCCAAGTTTTCGTAACGCTCGCAGATCAGTCGTTCCGGTGGCCCGGGTGGACCACGACCCCTGCGGCAGCGTGAGTGATGGACACGCCGCTCTGCCCGGCGCGGCACGCCCGGGATGACAGACCCACCAAGGCAGGGATCAGATTAAATGACTTGCAGGAGCTCCTCAAAACTCGTAAACTATTCTGTACACAACACGTTATTTATGACCATCACATGCATTCGGTTCATTCAGCCTCCAGGGGCCAGACCACGCCGAGGCCTCGCGTCCACAGCACACACCAGGCTGACCATACGCACAGTTCATGCTGCTGCTGCTGCTGCTACTGCTGCTGCTGCTGCTGCTGTTGTTGCTAATGCTCACAGCCGTCTTCACTGCCACCACGATGACACACACACACACACACACACACACACACACACACACACACACACACACACACTCACGCACATAGAGAACGTTAGTATATCTGTCACATGAAAAATCTGACATTTTAATTATCTCTACTAAAATTAAACAAGTGAATTACACAGACCACTCAGGTTTACGACTCGAGGTCAAGCATTTAGTGAGTTTAAGTTTACGAAGTCAAACTTATTCGCATTAATTAGTACAATAATGTCCACATGAATTAATGAGTGAAATACGAGTAAACCATCACCACGAATACAGGTGACCATAATGCAGCACAACACACCTGTTTGCCAGGGCGAGAGAGTGAGTGGGTGAGCGGATGAGTGAGTGAGGAACCAAGAGAGAAAGGGGGACGAGGGGAGGGTGTGGCGGCCTTACCTTAGTGACGGTGTGGTGTTTGAGGCTCGCCGCGCCTAGCTCCGTCCCGCCTGCCCGCACCCCCACCGACGCCGCGCTGTCTCCCATCTCCCTGCGGCGGCAAGACACGAGGGTCAGTGCGCGGGGCAAGGCAAGGCTGTTCACCTCCATGCCCAGATACCATTAACCCTTTCACTACCAAGGCCTCTTCCTAAGCTTAATGAACAAAATTCTGAGCTACAACTGACAGCAATGGTGTGCAGGTGAGCTGACAGCAGTGAAGTGATGTTTGAAGCTTCAGTGCCAGAAGTATGAGTTTTTGCTAAG
>NC_087154.1:8825000-8827500 GCF_035594125.1 Scylla paramamosain
TTTACCCCTTTATACACGATCTTCCTCTTATGTGAACAAGTTAACACGAGCATCAACTGAGAATGAGGAAGAGGAAGAGGAGGAAGAGAAGGAAGAGAGGTTACAGGGAGATGATGATGACAATGAAGAGGATTACAATATTCTTTACTACCTGTCAAATCCTCCTCTTCTCTCCTCAGTGACACTATCCCATCCCCACCGCCCTCTCTGTTACCCCCCTCACCTGTTCCTCCTCCCTCCGTCTCCCTTCACAAGACACCCCGATCAGCGCCAAGACCTAAAACCGAGCGACACTTCATCTGACTTTGGTGGGGAGATGAAGTTTGAGGAATGGTGTCAGGGTGTAGAGGCGATCACACCACCACCTCATCACCACCACCTCCACATACAGACACAATATACTCTTATACCACTGTGCGTCGTTTTAACCCTTTCAGTGCGATACGAAACACCACCACCAGCAGCAGTGCATGAAATCTTAATAAGTACCTACAAGAAAGTTTAAAGATTGGAGGTGGGCCGCAGAACAAGTAAAGTCGTCTTAGTGTGAGTAGTAATTAAAGAAAAAAATGTGCCAAATATCCGTCAAGGGGTTTTAATCAGCCGCCACGATTCTAACGCATCATAAAAGCGCCCCCCTTAACCTACCGCACTTATCTCTGTCAGCTGCCTGTCTATTCCATGCCACCCGAGCGAGGATTCTCATGTTCTTTGTCCATTTATTTCTTCGTTGTCTGAATTGTCACCGTTTTTTTTTTTTTTGTTTTGTTTTTAATTCAATTTATTTATCATCTAGAGGTTATTTTTTTCTCATACACTTCATAACAGATGCTCTGTTACTTTAAATAATGTTATAATATACTTTTATTCTTTAGTTCATGAGTATATTTCTTCCCTAATACATCCTTGTTTCTACGAGGCTGACGGAAAAAAAAAAAATAGTACAGTGCAATACTCGTATGTTGGTAAAAAGTAAACGTTTGTCTTGTTACATACATTTATCTGGTCTACGGTTGGTATGTCTCCTAAATGGCTTAAATGTAGTAATATACATAAAAGACTGATATACTGCAGCTTTTTCCTTGTCTTTATTCTTATTATTCATTTTAACTGGTATACTGTACGAGTATTTTTATACCTAGAGGACTTGCCGAAACACACACACACACACACACACACACACACACACACACACACACACACCACACACACACACACACACACACACACACACACACACACACACACACACACACACACAAAACGAGGGTGGGCTGGTGCGGTGTGTGGGGTGAACGCGGAAGTGAAGAGGAGCAAGGAAGGGACTTGGGTCGTGGCGACGGTGTAGTTGCTGAAGCCAATATAGAAGCTTGAGTCTTTCTTGGTGTGTGTGTGTGTGTGTGTGTGTGTGTGTGTGTGTGTGTGTGTGTGTGTGTGTGTGTGTGTGTGTGTGTGTGTGTGTGTGTGTGTGTGTGTGTGTGTGTGTGTGTGTGTGCATCATTCACCACTGTTTAGGGCATCACGTGTTGGACTCGTAGCCACCAGCCATACCCTAATACCCTCCCGACGAGAGGACTTCAAGATTATAGTACCTCTGTGGATAAGGCTGACACCTTCCACACACCGCACACCCCAACCTATTGCTCCACACGATGCTTGAACCCCTGCTAGCCTGCAAGATGATGGGACGAGACCACTGAGAGAGAGAGTGTGTGTGTGTGTGTGTGTGTGTGTGTGTGTGTGTGTGTGTGTGTGTGTGTGTGTGTGTGTGTGTGTGTGTGTGTGTGTGTGTGTGTGTGTGTGTGTGTGTGTGTGTGTGTGTGTGTGTAAAGTAGTGTTCATATGCGCAAATGAATGTTCTAATCTCCACGAACACAAATAAGGAAACGAATTGAAACAGTCATTTGAAATGCGAGTAATAATACTTCATGGCAACACTCACTAGTGCATTAATCACATTCAGTATTTTATGGGACTGACTTAAGTTTCAAGATAAAATCGGTGTACATCATGGTTCTATACAAGGTTAAATGAAATTACTGTATGACTCATCCGTGAACTCTATAGAACTTGAAATATTGAAACCAAAGTGAAGCCAGCAGTCAACCTCACTGAGTTTTCGAAAATAACACTATAACAATCCCCAAAATTCTTTAACGAATACAAATATTTCTCAGAAAATTCCAACGAAAATGTAGACTATAATTAATTGTGTAATACAGAAGTAATACACAATACAAAATACAAGTCCAACGAACCTGAAACTCACACCAAAATATATATCAGAACAAACATGTATAAGGTGGGTGTAGTGTGGTCAGATGTGGATGGCTTTAAGTATGGAAGTGGATAGAAATTAATGGAGATATAAGCTGGATATAGGTGTGGCTGAGTGTGGATGTGGAGAGGCGTGGCTTTGAACAGATGTAGGTGTGGACGTATACATGGATATGAATATGGCTATACAATACATGTACATACGTAGATAGATATAAGTATG
>NC_087154.1:8830000-8875000 GCF_035594125.1 Scylla paramamosain
CTCTCTCTCTCTCTCTCTCTCTCTCCTCTCTCCTCTTCTCTCTCTCCTCTCTCTCTCTCTCTCTCTCTCGCTTTCTAATCCCTTCTCTTCCTCTCCTTCCCCTCTCTTCTGTTATCCTTCGTCCCCTTTCTCTTTTCTTCCACTTTCATATCCCCTTCTCTTCTTTTCCTTCCTCTCTCTTCTATTAGCCTTCATCTCTTTCTCTTTTCTTCTATTTTCGCATCTCCTTCTCTTCCTCTACTTACCCTTCATTCTCTTCCTTTATCCCTTCCCCCTTTTATCTCTCCATCCTCGTCTTATATCCCTTGTTTCCCTGTCCTCCTCTTTCCTCTTCCTTCCCTCAAGCTATTAATACCATCATTTACACGTCTCCCTTCCGCCTTCCACTTCCTTTCCCTCTCATAACCCATCACACTTTCCCCCACCCCCTTCTCTCTTTTGCCTCTCTTACGCCTCTCCTCTCCCTTCCCCGTCCCCTCCTTCCCTCCCATGCAGCGGGTGGTCACGGGCCGCACACACCTGTTCACTCTGCCTTCCCATGCCCTGCCCGACGGATGTGATGGGACTCCTAGCAGTAAAGTCTTGAATCAAAGCTCTCTGATTTTTTATGGAGTTTAATATTATCACTGATTGACACTTCTTCCTATAATCAAGTATCCTTTTAGACAGTTCTTGTGTTACACTGTCGACTTAAATAGTTCTGTGGCATGGAAACGATGAAATTAATGTTCTGTTTTTTTTTTTTCGTTTTGCGTCTGCGTGTGTTAATGAAAGCAAGTATTATTATTTTTCTTGTTAGCAAAGGACGTCCATGGCAGTAAAAAAGGCTAAGGGGAGTGTGATGGCGCCTCCCTTTGGTCTCCCTCAGTGGGCTTAGAACGCAAATCAAGTAAAGCACTGTTTTTTTTTTTCTTTTTTCTTTCAAGTCAAGTGGAAATATATGGTGCTTGCTGAAATGAAGATGCTACTCCTATTGTTGTTATTGATGTTGTTGTTTACATTATATTATTATTATTATTATTATTATTATTATTATTATTATTATTATTATTATTAGTCGTATTATCATCACTAGGCATGATATCAACAATACTTAACGCAGACTCACCTTAAGTACAAAATTTGACTTTAAACCGATTAATATCAAAATCATCACCACTCTCTCTCTCTCTCTCTCTCTCTCTCTCTCTCTCTCTCTCTCTCTCTCTCTCTCTCTCTCTCTCTCTCTCTCTCTCTCTCTCTCTATCCACAATGCCCCCACCAACAATTGCACACACACACACACACACACACACACACACACACACACACACACACACACACACACACACACACACACACACACATGCAAGTGAATCTCACGCTCTACTATCTTGATTTAGGTTATAATAAAATAATGTTGGCTCAGAGTGCACACACACAATGACCTTGACAGATAGTGCAATCTAACGAGGAATTCTAATGCTAATATTAAGTTCGTAAATGCGTCACGGCCCAAGTGTTTACCCAGCACGCGATAAGGCCAGGGAGCACCGCGGGCAGCCGAGCCGGGCAGGGTAAGCATAGCAGTCTCATTCATTCTACCACGCTAGTTTTATCTCCATCATCTATGTATTTTTTTTAACAGGTTTATGCTCTGAACTCCATCAGGTGCAGGAGGATTTCTCTGTACGGTCGTGGTCATGGAGAGTGGCCGGGCATGCTCACTTTAATTGTTTTTAGCGTTTCTCCTCAATGTTAACTCAGGTTTTGTACCACGATTTTAAACACGCACTAAAGGACTTGAGATTGAATGGCAGAGAAAAAAATAAAATCGCTACACACAGTGAGAGTGATTGAGTGATTGCAGAATGTTACTCCACTCCCGCCGTGTGCACCGTTTTCCCTCAATGTCCAGTCAGGTTTTGTAAGATGACTTTAATTAAACACACACACACACACACACACACACACACACACACACACACACAATGAATGAGATAAAAAAAAATAAATAAAACTGAATGAGAGACAAAAATACGCTGGGCAGTGGGAGTAATTGCAGTACGTTACTCGCCACTGACCAAAACTATACGCAAATGACAGGAACGTTCTATTTTTGTATGCTAAAGAATTAGTTCCTGTCACCAGCATTGCAGTATCAACAAAGTAAACGCACACTGTAATCTATTCATATTTCACTCACCCCCTGACCTACAGATACCTGGTGATACTTGATGATATTTGATACTTTTACTGGTGTCTCGCAATACATACGTAACGCTAAATAGTAATACTGTGGTCAAGGCCGAATGAGAGGCAGAAATGTTGACAGACTCCACTTGGCTCCTTGGTTCAGTTAGCATTTACAAGTAATGAACTCTTCGAATCTGTGTTGTCTTTAATAATTTTCGTTATAGTTTTAGGTGAATTTCAAGGCCATCTTAATTTTTCTTTCGGCAGTTTTTCAAAGTCAGATAATGGACAGGACGCACACCACTAACGAGTGAAATGGTACGTACTTATAGTTTATCAGAGGTCAAGAGAAGAGTTAAGCATCAAGATACTATTCTTGGATGTGACTCAGTTAATAACAGCCTAGATAGCTCAGTTGGGAGAGCGTTAGACTGAAGATCTAAAGGTCCCCGGTTCGATCCCGGGTCTGGGCAATACAGTTTTACGCCATGATCTTGTTGATGCGAGGGGTGGTGGTTTGGTCTTCACTCCCTCGTTGCTTTGGTCTGCTGAGTCACACATGTTCCTTTATCCCGTGTCCTTATCGGCAGTGGTCTTGCTAGTCTTGCCTCAACATAAGAAAATAAGGAGACTATAAAAGGCCAGTTGATATACACAAGGCAGCCTTGTTGGCATCCTAGAATCATCCACACTTTTTTTTTTTTTTTCAGATACGTCTAAGAAACAATGACGAACAAACCTTATCATCACATTTGGCTGATGAATTAACCCGTCTGATACGTGGATTGGGGAATTTTACTGTTTTACACTTCTCTTAATATTTCCCTTCAAAAGACTCAGCCTGTGATGGGAAGACTAAGTGTGCATGGCGGATTTGCTTTCTGTATTCGCCTCGCGACCTTTTGAGTGTGCATGGTGACTGACAAGATGCAGGGCTCCGCTGTGGGGCAACTCAGTGTTAGTGATGGGGGTGAAGCAGATCTTTGTGTGGTGGTGGTGATGGTGATGGTGGTGGGAGTCCTCTGTGGCGCATTTAGGAATTAGCGTGTTTCCTGTCTTATTTCCTTGACTGACTGTGTCTGTGCATACGTGAAGCAAGTTATGCCCGATGTCGACCTTGCATTGAATAAAAGTCAGAAGCGAAATGCAAGAAGCAAATTCGCTACGAACCATCGTCTCCTAATTACTACTTAAGGCTTGTGGAGGAGAAACGAAATATGATTCTTCCATGAGTCGACGTTATCCTCGATAGAAGACTGGAGCGAAAAGACGAAATAGGTGGTGACTCAGAGAAATAGACCACCAACTTTCAAAACAGCAGGTCAATTCAATACCGTGAAAATTAAGTTGCCCAGACCCGGGATCGAACCGGGGACCTTTAGATCTTCAGTCTAACGCTCTCCCAACTGAGCTATCTAGGCAGATAACGTTACATCTGAAGCATTTTCAAACAGAACTTCAACCCATGGCAAATCAATACTTGGGTATTTGATGTAATGATATATGAGAAAAGGGAACACCATTCAATTCGGTAAAGAGTTTACAGGGATAAGTTCCTGCCCAGTAATCAGATATTTCTAGTCAACGAACCGAATGTGAATGTTGATAGTCTCGCCAGACTTGGAGCAATTGGTCCGCATCCACATGAAATTATGACTCTAAAATACAAGTCTGAATGCTTTCTAATTCTGATTTCTTTACGGCCAGTGGACGTGCCTCTTTTCCTTCTCTCTCTCTCTCTCTCTCTCTCTCTCTCTCTCTCTCTCTCTCTCTCTCTCTCTCTCTCTCTCTACCATACTCAAGCATTCCTCTCCACACACATCTTATATAAAATCCCACATAAAATCACCCACAAAACCTCATCCTTTTCTGTGTTTATTTATCAGCACGATATTGAGGTCTCGTTTTCTATTTCGCGAGTCAGACAGAAACAAAAAACGTGCCGCTCACACAACCTGGCAGGGATGACTTAGCTTTATGACGTGACGGTGACGACTTGGCGGAGGCTTGCAGAATACTATGATTAAACAATAAATATTTGCTGAGTCCGTACCCTGTGTGTGTGTGTGTGTGTGTGTGTGTGTGTGTGTGTGTGTGTGTGTGTGTGTGTGTGTGTGTGTGTGTGTGTGTGTGTGTGTGTGTGTGTGTGTGTGTGTGTGTTGGCCAAGACTCCCTCTGAGTGGTTATAATGGACAGGAAAGTAATAAAAAGACAAGAGATGATGATGAGTAAGGCTGCGAGGACGCCAGACTCGAGGATACAAGTAAAGAAAACGTTCCTGGTACATCTGGGAAATGAAACGAGCATCATCAACACAACTGACACCAGCACCAGCACAACAGGAGCGTTCGTATTAGGGCTGTTGATGATATATACCGCCAGAAATTTAGATTCCTGATGTGTTGCTGTGGACTTGGCAGAAAGATCATAATCGACTGGTTTATCACAAAAATATTACGTACATATTTTTTGTAATTCATTCCAGGTATATATCGTGCCTTGCAATGCACTAACAAAATAGCTATAAGGCTGATTTGTGGGATCTGTTATGTTGGCTATATACGACAAGGAATTAATATTTATCAGGTTTAGACATATCTGTAAGTATTTATTTATTTGTACTTCTATTCAGATAGTCATAGTGGTTTCCAGCAAAGACACTGTCAAAAAATATATAAATAAATAAATCATCAAAGAGACTACGGTTTCCAAGGACAGAGGTCACAGGAGCAAAGAAATAAATTGAGGAAAGAAGCTTAGGTCTTATGTAAGTTATATATACAGGATCCATTTACTGTCTGATAAGCTAATGCATATCTAAAGTACTATTATTTAGATATAAGAGACATAATACTGTTTGTATTTCATAATTATCAGCCAACTCCTTGAATTATCAACCACCATTACTTGAATTTGTCAGGTAGAGGATAAAAAACGATAAGTACAACTAGTATTAGTAATGTTCCCCATGTGAAATCTGACCTTCGTAATAATATATATACGTAATATCTCTGTGAAAAAAACAGTCGAAGATGATCTTTCCGCTAAGTCCACAACACATCAGGAATTAAAATTAATGGCGGTGCGTAGCATTTACTGTCCCAATGCGAACACTCCCACTATCAATAGCATCAGCACTCCCACCACTACAGTGACTACCACTACCACTACCACTACCACCACCACCACCACCAAAACCAAAGCCAGCACCACACCAGCACCAACCTCACCACAAAACCTGCGATGGGCGGCGTCGTAAGGGATCGCAATGTTAGGCTGAATCTGCATTGCTTGCGATCTTGACCGACATTACCACCACAACAAAACAAGAAGGAAGAACAAACACCAACACACACTTCTATCATAAGTCCTTTATAGTGTTGTCTGAGGTAACACACGTACTCTGAAAGGCTATGGTGCTCTAGTAGAAGTTGATGAAATGGAATGTTTTCATGACACTAGTGGTAGTTCAGCAAGGATTCCGCGACATTACTAGGGAAAAGCATCACGAGAAACTTATTATCATCACTGTGGCCTTTGAAAATAGTCTTAATGAGAGAGAGAGAGAGAAAAAAAAAGTTTCAAATACAAATCTAAGCTACAATCTACAGTAAGACATGGAAGACAGCACAGCCCTAATAATATCATGCACCACTCTTAACTGCTTGAACTTGAGAAATACTAAAAGGAAAATGAACAATAACTGGACACCCTAACACAAAGCCACTCAAGAGCCTACAGTGAACCACAATCAAGTGCATTCCGCCCAAATAAATTCAATAAGCAGTAACCATTGACGTCTCCTTCACCATGTAGCGACGAACCATCAAAAGAATTCTTCCCCAAATGATTACCAACAGACGGGGGAGGAAGAGGAAGGCATTATCCATCACGCTGACCGGTGGCATCTGTCAGAAGGGGAAGGCGGGTCGGGGAAGTGGAAGGGAGTGGAGAGGATGGGAGGTGAAGTCAAGTATCACGTGTTCTCTTATACCTGCATACACAGCACTCTAGCCAAGGTGGTGAAGAGGCCCCGCGCATGCACAGTGCTTTCCGGGTGACCTTGCGCTGATCTTAAGGGGAAGGTGAGAGGACTGAGGGAACGAGGAAGGAAACTTTAAACCGCCACGAGTGAAGTTTGTAATACGCTCGCTTCTTCTTCTTCTTCTCCTCTCGCCGCTTCACGTGTGTTAAGGTTAGCGCCATGTATGAATCTTCTGTGGTGTTATTTATTTACTTGAGTGAGAAGGAGGTTAGACACACACACAAAAAATAAGAGGTAAAAATAAATAAAAGTCCCGTAAACTGCCGCTATTTCATCTCTTCCCCAACCACATAGCAGAAAGAAAGAAACAAACAAAAGGAAAGATCGAAATGCGTTGACCAATTTCGTTCTGAAGATGTCTTAATAATCCACTCTTTAAGTCTTTAGTCGTAGAGAGAGAGAGAGAGAGAGAGAGAGAGAGAGAGAGAGAGAGAGAGAGAGAGAGAGAGAGAGAGAGAGAGAGAGAGAGAGAGAGAGAGAGAGAGAGAGAGAGAGAGAGAGAGAGAGAGAGAGAGAGTTAGTTTCAAGGCTTACCAGCTAAAAGGGATGAATGAGTAAAGATACTGGTTGACTCTTGCATTATCAAGGTGGACTGAATAAGGGTGAGAGAGATCAGAAAGTCTGGCACAGAGAGTTCGAAGGAGGGTAAATTATTGCTGTCCATTGGATCTTCTGTTGATCCTACTTGTTACAACTTTATCTCCTCATTTCACTAAATCGACCTTCCAGCAGCATGTGTTCTCTAGACCCCTTCGATAGGTTTCTCATTTTCTTTCTCACCAAATGACCTCTAGACATGTAAATCCATCAAACACAGCCTCACACACAAGTTTGCTATCTCCAGGTATCTTCTGAAGCACACAGGTTAGCCATCCAAGCTTCTGCCGCCATAAGTCATGGTGACAAGTAGAGTAAATCAAATGCATATTAGATCTTGAAGCGAGGTGCATCACATTACCTGTTGCCAGCTTTGTATCTCCACACAGGTGTGCGGCGCAGAGTCACATTGGCCGGGGTGGGAGTTGCACAGAGGGACACAGAGGTCGATCAGAGATTATGGCAAGTATCGAGAGAGTGTGATGGAAGGAAGACTCAGCCGCTGCCATGCTTGTCATTAAAGTCAATTTGTTTACGGTCAACATATGAATCACGGGTCAAATTTTACGCCTTTCTGAAGTGCCTTATCATAAAAAAAATGACGTTTCAGATTTCTAGGTCAAGCGCCTTTGATGACGACAACTTTAATGAGGAGGCGCGCCTGTCATCCCCGGATGGGGACTGTGAAACTCGCCGACACATTCTCTCTGAAACGCTGACGTCACAAAGGAAAACGAGATGCTGCAGCAGAAAACAAATCCTGCTTGGGGCGGGCTCGAATAAACACTTGGCAGAGCTCACCTACACCAAACACAAGGACGTTAGCCTTTCCTCGCCTCTCCCCCCCCTCCCGCCACTAAAGGTAATTTCTCATCCTCCACGATAGGAACGATAAAACTGTTAGAGTCTGATCAGGGCACCACGCTGGCCACTCACCAGCATCATGAAGCATGCAGGGAAGGGATGTGTCCTAGGATCAGCCATTGGTGCTGAGGTGCCTCAAGGAGGGCTTTTGATATCTGCTCTCCATGATCTTATGAAGAAGTATAAATTGAACAGATGCTGCTACTACTACTACTACTACTACTACTACTACTACTACTACTACTACTACTACTACTACTACTGCTGCTGCTGCTGCTGCTGCTACTAACTGGAAATACAGTCAACACACCAAAACAACACAATCACGAAACCGAAGAATTCTCAACAACTTTCCCAACAACAAAACACCGCCACTTTCACTCACCTCCCCCCCTTCCCAACACACACAAACTCAGACCACCACTCCACGCCCAGGGCACCAGAGAGGAACGACCTCCGACTCCAAACGCAGACTTGGCCCACTCCTGACACGCGAACTTGGCGGCACAACACTAGGGGAGGAAGAGGCGTGACGGCAGCTCTTGGGGCGGATCGAGATAGGCGATTCAAGACGGACACTAAGAACTTTAAGGAGAGAAAGTACACATAAACAATGCTGGTAATATGAGTACTTGACTGTTGGAGAATGAGGGAGAAGTAAATAGAAAGATTAAGTCGAGTATATATATAAAGACGCTTATAAAGAGCCTGGTTTGTAATAAGAAGCAAGAGATTTCAATAAGCAAATGAAAATACATATAAACACTGCTGGTAATCTGAGTACTTGACTGTCAGAGAAGTGGAGAAAAATAATCAAGCATACACTTTAAAAGAGATTGACTTGCAATGGGCAGCAAAAAAAATTAAATAACAAAGAACTGAAAGTACATATAAACAAAGCTGATAATCTGAGTAATAGACTGATAGGGAAGGGGAAATAAATACAGAAAGAAGGATTCGAGCATAAAGACGTTTAAAGAGAGATCGATTTTTAATTGTCTGCTAGAGATTTAAATAAGGAAATGAAGACACAGTACATACAAACATTCCTGATAATCTAAGTGCTTGATTGTTAGGAAAGGTGAGGCAAATAGACACAAAGATGAAATCGATACGCTAAAAAAAGAGACGGGTTTGTAATATATTCTAAGAAATCTAAATAAGGAAATGAAAGTACAACAACTGATGGTAATCCGAGTACTTGAGAGGGAAAGAATGGGATGAAACTTAATGCAGAGAGGGTCATAAAGAGACTGATTTATAATGGACGGCAATAAATTTAAATGACCAGGAAGTGAAAATACACATAAACACTGCAGGTAACTCTAGTATTTGAGAAGGAAAGATAAACTAACATGGAAAGATGAAACCGAATAGAGGTCATACAGAGGCTGACTTATAATGAATGGCAGGAAACTCAAACAATTCAAATAACAAGGAAATGATAATACATGTAACACTGCTGGTAATTTGCGTATCTGATTGTTAGGAGAGGGGAGATAGACCGAATGCAGAGTTTACATATATAGAAACCGATTCATAATGGAATGAAAGAAATACAAATAACAAGGAAGCGAAAGTAAATATAAACACTTCATGTAATACGAGTGCTTGATTGCGTTGCTTGGAAAGGTAATAAAAATAAACAGGAAGGGATACAAAGGAACACAAATGAAGAAAAAAAACCGCAACGGACCACAAACGACAGCAGAACATAAGCAACAACGGACCAAACAAACAGTAGGAGTCCAAACAAACAGGAGACAAAAAAAAAAGCAGTAGACCTCAAACAGAAGCAGACCATAAACAACAGCACACCAAACAAACAGCGGCAGACCAAACAAACATCAACAGACCACAAACAACAGCAGACCTTTAGCAACAACAAACCAAACCAACAGCGGCAGACCAGACAAACAGCAGTGGACCAAGCAAACAGCAGTACACCAAAACATGGCAACGTCAGACTATACGAAAAGCAGATCACAAACAGCAACATAAGACACACACAACAGCAGATGCAACAAACTCAAGCAGGGAGACGAAACTTTCCTAAAATCAGAAACAAATTAATAATATCGTGTTATACGTTTGTGGCGCGGAATGAACATCAAAATTCCACACGATTAGACAGTGATGACAGCGAGTTAACATCTGCGACAAGAAAATCAGACAGACGGAAGGACGAGCAGAAGTTTAAAGTGATAACAGACGCATTTCCTTGAATTCCTAAGTGTTTCTAATTAGACTGAAGATTAATGTCTTGTTTTCCCATGTATTTGAAAAACCTTATTAAGTATTAGACTGTGCTTTTAAACTGTTTATCTTTTACTCTCTCTCTCTCTCTCTCTCTCTCTCTCTCTCTCTCTCTCTCTCTCTCTCTCTCTCTCTCTCTCTCTCTCTCTCTCTCTCTCTCTCTCTCTCTCTCTCTCTTGCCCTTCCACAAGAGGTCAGATGTTATATTTATGAGATTACAAATGCTTCACTTAAGAGGCACCTCAGATAGATGAAAGAAGTGTTTACTTAGCGGCAGGCAGGCAGAGAGGAAAAGAGGGAAGGAAAGAGAGTAAAGGGAGACAATGAGAGAGAGAGAGAGAGAGAGAGAGAGAGAGAGAGAGAGAGAGAGAGAGAGAGAGAGAGAGAGAGAGAGAGAGAGAGAGAGCAAGGCAGCCTCGTGGTGGTGGGCGCAGCTGCCCATTGCATGACGGTGCCAGCGGGCGGCGGGCAACACGGTCTCGACGCCAACGACACAACGATGCCAACGCGCCCCTGCCTTACCGCTCACTCCTACACCTCTTCACCCTCCCTCCCTTGCTGTCCCCTACCCCCCAACCTTAGCACTCTCCTGCACACCCCTCCTCCCATCCTTCCTTCTTCTCCTTCTCCCTTAGGAGCACCCAAACACCTTACCATGCATGACTAAAATACAATGGCAAGGGCGTGTAGAGGGAGAAGAGGGTAGTATAAAGTGAAGGGAGAGGCTTGAAAGGCAAAAAACATAGTGAAATGTCAGGTGATAGACAGAAGAGCAAGGAAGAAAGGAAAGGTGTTATCGGAGAGAAAGAAAACAGGAAAGAAAGGTAGAAAAAGAAAAGGAATGAAAAGAGGATTAAAAAGAATAGACGACAGAAGTTACAAAGGAAGGAAGTAAGGAGAGAAAATAGGAGAGAGAAAGGACGATAAGGGTTGGGAAGGATAGGAGACACAGAGAATGAGGGAGGGAGACAGCAGGGGGAGAGGAAGCGAGGGAGGAAGGTACGCAGTGGGGTCGGGGAGGGCTTGGCGGGCACGAAGAGCAAGTAACCTGAGATGGTCTCTTGGATATTTAAATCCCCAACACTCCCCGACGCGCGAGGGGCTGTTCCTCATCACGGGGCGAACAATGTGGCTTCTGCTGCCCCGCCACACCCACAACGCCCTTTAGAAACACTCAACATTCACTCAAAAGTCTCAAAACTACCTCACGAAAAAAAAATATATATATACCCCATGCCAACACTGCTCCGCTCTGCCCCGCAACACCCTCGCCTCAGCCTTTACAATCATCACGCTATACTACAATACTATTACTCCGCTCAGACCCAGACCATAAATATTCTACATTCAAAAATCTATCATGAAAAAATAACCATCATCGCCCCAGCGTTCGTAATCTTTCACTCACTGCTGCCCCGCCACGTCCCCTTATACCCTTCAAAGCTTTTTTTCTTCCTTATCAGCTTCCACAAGTCTACTGCAACACAGTGACGCATACAATTGTTAGGGAAGTTAAGGCATGCACCTCTAGGTCTCCACACTGGCTTGGGGAGTCTTGCCTTCCTATATACACTCAAAATGGAAGCTGTGAAAGATTAGATATATTTATGGATTGGGATATGAGTGGAAATAGACAGGCATGTTTTCTATCAGGAATGCCACATAAAGACCTGTTAGTTTCTTAAAGCTTCCCATGTTTTCTAATGTTTTGATGTTCTAAAATCATAAATATCCATAAAAAAAAAATATCTACGCCAGACTGGAAGAATAACTATGACAGCCACAAAAAATCGCACAAAAACGAACTTTGATGGACTAAAAGCACAACATTATGATGCTGCTTTATTTGGTTATAAACATGACTTCCTTTGTTCTTTGTCTTTTCTTCTCTGAAAGTGACTGACAACTCTGATAGGTTAGTCCAAGGAAAGTTATTTATTATTATTATTATTATTATTATTATTATTATTATTATTATTATCATTATTGCCAACGTTGCCAATATTCTCCGTGCCAAGACAGACGCAAGTGATCAAGCGCCAAGTTTAAAATTTACCATCCCATCTTCCTCTACGACCTGTACAAGCCGCGCGTGACGGACAGTGCAGCGCTGAGGACATGACAGCCCCTCGCCTGCCTCCCTCCCTCCCAGCTGCCCACTCCCTTCCCTAGACCTCTTCCCTCACCCAGCCCTTTTTTTTATATATCCATGTCCCTGGTCTTGCTCTCAGTCCTAATCTTCCTTTTCTATATGAACTCGTTATTAATGCGTTATTAAATTGATCTATCAGTTAACCTCTACTTTTCTCTACATGAACTCGTTATTACTGCGCTATTAAATCGATAAATTATTCGATCTCGACTTTTCCCATATCAATGTTCTTGGTCCAACACTCGATTCTACTCTTCCTTCTCTATAAAACCTCGTTAGTACTGTGCCACTACATCAAACAGTCAATTAATCAATCAATCAATCAATATGTGCCTTTTCGTCTCTTTCAACTATGTTCACGTAACCTCACTATAATAATCCCTTCACAAGGCACACTGGTACTTGCTATTGTCTTCCTCCTCCTCATCTTCTCCTTGCCTTCCATTTCATCATCCCTCCATATCACTTCATTACAGAGGGAACGGTATCTTGGTATTTCCGTGAGCGATGTTTGTTCCCCTCAGATTACTTGCTCCATAGTGCCCGTTTTTATCTTCACTACATCACATCTCCTTCCACTCACTCCTTTTTTGCTCATTTACATATTTCCCATTTTTCTCTCATTCATCCTATCCCTGACCTTCGCCACCAGTTGTTCCCATTTTCTTTTTCTTTTTTTTTCATTTTCGTGGACAAAATTTTCTTGTTTCACGTATTTACTATTCACCTCTTTCGCTTTACCCAAGTCACAACCATCTTCGAGTCGTCACCACTTCACATTTTATTCTCTCTCTCATTTGAAGACAAATTTCTTGCCTCTCAGCCTTTCTTTCTCCCCTTCCTTTCCCTTCCCCAGCCCTCGCCAAATCACAACCACCTTTTTATCTTCTTTTCTGATGAGTCGCATTTCAGACCATCGTTAGTGACTCCAATAAACCATAATTTAATTAGCATAATCCGCGACTGCTGCTCTGCTTATCATCATCCTCCTCCTTCCAGCTACACACACACACACACACACACACACACACACACACAGTGGCCTTGGTTTGATTGCTGTCACTTCTCAACCCTGAATTTATGAAACTCCTCACCTCCCAATTAGCATTCTATGCCTCGTATATGTTGCTCTTGTTTTCCTTCCCTGAGAATAATCGTAAGAAACACTAATAAACATCTTCAATTATCAGTCTTTTTGGTTGCTGTTTTCCTAAGCCAGGAAATGCACTTTTTTTTGCTCTCTTCCGCACTTCTCACAAATTTATCTGGCCTTTACCTTAATTATACGAGGATCTAACGAGTAAACACTAGGAATCGCGTATCAGAAGGTTCCACGCCTCTATTTTATTGCCCTCGTTTGGTTCGCTCCTTAACTCACTCAGCTATCTCGTGGAAATCTTGGCCGATCAACACAACACCACCTTCCTCGCGCCGCACGTCAGGTTGGGGTCGGGGAGTGGGCGTGACTGGACGAAATGCGGTGTGAGGCGACGGGGAGACGGGAGGGGAAAGGGAAGGATGCAGGAAAAGAACAACAGGAGACGGGGGAGACTGAGAGGCGGCAGGGAAGGGTCTGGGGATCGGATGGAATGTAAGGTGATTAGAGACGAAGAGGGGACCAAATGGTACAGAAAAGAAGTAACAGGAGGAGGAGACAGCAAATGTGAAAATGTCATGGCACTGAGGCACATTAGGGGCTGAGAGTGATTAGCAGTACATAGTTAAGAGAAAAAAAAATGCCCAAATGAAGCCACAAACCCAAATTATTAGGCAATTCATACCTTGAAGGACCTTGTCATGAGCACTGTAACACTTAGGACCGTATGTACAAAGGTTTCAGCGTCACATCTCCACTGCTTTCAATACGTTCTAATGGAAGTTATTGGAGTTTTCTAGGGCCACAGTTTAGCAAGGATTATCTACCACCAAAAAGCAAAAACACTCACAAGAACTTGACAACTCACTTCTCTGTCTTTTGAAAGTAATTCTTATGGAAAGTTTTATGGGAGAAGAATACGTTTAAGAATACTGGACCTTATTCGGAAACTATTAAAAAAGATTGCTCCTTGCAGACTGTGAGTGTACAGAAAAAGGCTCTAGTGATATAATTTGATCCAAAATCCCTATCACGCAGAGTCCACCATCCATGCCTTTTCTCCCAAGCAGCAGCCAACAGCATAAGT
This sequence comes from Scylla paramamosain, assembly GCF_035594125.1. Taxonomy (NCBI): domain Eukaryota; kingdom Metazoa; phylum Arthropoda; class Malacostraca; order Decapoda; family Portunidae; genus Scylla; species Scylla paramamosain. Next base: position 8,844,273 of record NC_087154.1, read on the forward strand.
GAGGAAGGAAGGAGAGCGAAACACATGCTTGAATTCACGAGTGGTGCAACGGTACTAGCGGTGAACAGACCAGCAGGACTGTTATGAGGGAAAGAAGAAGAAGGAAATAGAAAAAGTAAACGAAGATCAATTGGTGTAATAATACGAGGAGCTTCAGCGCCAAGTTAATTTGAAGAGAGTGAGAAGCAGACCATGTTTGAGAGAAAGAAGTAAAGAGATACAGAAAAAAGAAAATTAAAACGAAAATCAGTTGGTGTAATTGGAGAAGCTTCATCGCCAAGTTAATTTGAACAGACGAGCAGACCATGTGTGGAAGAAAGCGTAGTAAAATGAAAACCAAGATGCGAGGAAGACAAGTCCAGCACGCCGGCAAGACACAATCCGGCCTTCACGTGGCTCTGAGGAAGAGACACAGGGAGGAGCGAGGTGGGGTGCGGGAGGAGGCGACCCTGATCCTGGCCAGTACTCCAAGCGAGATCTGAGACGATGACCGTGACGTGGTGCAAGGGCAAGGCCGAGGAGAGAAAGCAGGGCGAGGACGCAGAAGAGGACGTGGACAAGGATGAGAGCAAAGATCAAGACGAAAAAGATGAAGACACGGATGAAGACGAGGATGGACACTCAAGAGGGCAAAACACGGACAGAATTCTCCATTAATCTATTGGGGGACTGCTTCAACCTCCCGTGTATAGAGACTGTAGACTGTTTTCGTTTTAAATAACGCATGGAACACTTTTGGGCAAGACAAAATAGGGATGTCCTTCTCTTGAACTATAAAATGTCAACACACTCTACCTCTCTTCTCCTCGCAAAACTCTTTATTATCTTTCTCTTCACGTATCAGGAAGACAAGCCAACGATACACAGTTAAAAAAAAAAAAAAAGCTCATTTATAATACCGCTCCTAAAAAGAAACAGGAGACCAGAAGAGTCATCCAGTTTAGTTTTGGAGGTGCTGATACTCCTCTTTCGAGAGACGCTGCTGAGACTTCAGAGTACCTTAACGGCCATAAGAAAAGGCCTTCCATCTTATCTTCGACACTGTTTCGTCTTCTCACCATCATTACCACCACCAACACAGGCAAAAACTCAAGCCAGCTACATTAAAAAAAAAAAAAAAAAAAAAGTGACCTGGACAGCGGCTAACACGTGGCCACAACAGGAACACACAACAGAATAACACTAGCCACAAAAAGACATTACCCCTCAAACCACGAGCTTAAACAATGGCTAAAGTAAAGAATATCCAAACAACAATGATCCAAAAATACCAACAAGAACTGGGCTAACAATCACCAGCGGGGCCATTATCTAAAACCAGAGCTTCCCTCACCCGGCCCTAACACAAGCAAGGTGGGAATGTACGAGTGTGTGTTTAGCGTTCGTAAAGATGTCATCACCCACAACGCCCCTCCGAGGAACACCCACACAGCCATTCACGAGATAGATCACGAAGATACACAACACCCCGGGGACCAAGACTGCCGCCACTGTGCCACCACGCTCTGGGAAGTCTCACAAGTAGCTGCTGGGTGCCGGTCGCCGTTCATCTAAGGCAGACAGGCGTAAATGGGGTTCTCAGACCCTATGTCACTCCCGGAGACAACTCAAGACAACTAAAAGGTGAAAAATAATTCTTTAAGAAGATAAAACGATAATACCCTATATGTTTCTTGGAACACCTCGATGCTAAATGTGCCGAAAAGTAATAAAGGAACAGAGGTGGGGATGTGAGGCTGGGAGGATTAGCGGGTGAAGGGGCCGATAACCCGAGGAACCATAAACTCTTTGAGTCGGCAAGTTAAAACGGCGAAGAGACAAACATCGCAGAGTTAAGATGAAAGAAAAGGTCATGCGGAAGAAGAAGACGCCAAGGAAGCGAGGAACCAAGGTGAAGATCTCATTAACCTTCATAAAATCACAAACTTTAGTGAAGTCACGACGAAAGATGAGATGCAAAATAGCTGACGTGATACTAAGACAAACTGGTGCGAAATCTTAATAACAGCTCTGTACTCTAACAAATAAACACACACCCAATAAAAGTCCGATATAATTTCATCCTTCAGCAAAGAAGTTTCATGAAATACGATTCGGATCCAAGACCTTCCTCTCTCATCATCCACTTGTAGCACCGTGTCCCTCAAGATAAACAATGGCTCCTGCTCCACCTGCCCCACTCCTCACCTGCCCACTCACGCCCATTCCTCACCTGCCCACTCATTCCCATTCCTCACCTGCCCACTCATTCCCATTCCTCACCTGCCCACTCACGCCCATTCCTCACCTGCCCACTCACGCCCATTCCTCACCTGCCCACTCACGCCCATTCCTCACCTGCCCACTCATGTCAGTCCCTCACCAACCTTCATGCACTGTATCAATCTTATCAGTGTCTATAATTTCACAGTAGGATACAGAAATCACTTATCCATCCACTTATCCCTGTCAGCTCATCTATTTCAACTCAACCAAGCTAAATCATTACCTGTCTCAATATTCCAGTCTCATACCGTTCACAAACCCATTGTCACACGCCATTAATCCCAAGACAACCCCCAGACATCACTCTCCAGCATCCCCACACCCAGAGCCCCAGAATCCAGCCCCGCCGCCTGCAGCCCTATAAACCCCCAACAAGCAGGTGGGAGCGAGGGTCGTCTCAGCCTCAAGAGTAAACAAACACAGGCGTTGCTCTCCCTCCTCGCTCCTCTCGGCCAGCGTGAAGAGGAAGCAGCAAACAATACGATCAAGAGCAATGCAATAAATAAAGTGATGAGGCAATGCTGCGTGAAATGAAACTGTATGAAAAGACGAATGATACACGAGTGTTGAAGGTTATGGTATACGAGGAGCTACAAGGCGAAATAAGTAGATGATAATAAGATAAAATATAATTACATAGAGAACAGGGATGAGGTGAAATTCGGCTCAAAGGTAAATTGAGAAAAGCAAAAAAGATGAGAAAAAAATATATGAAGAATATATATGAAATGAAACTGAACTTTGGAGAAGAAAAAAATAACTAAGGAAGGAATAAACCAAAGGAAATATAAGTAAATAAAAAAACTGAGCTGAAGGGAAAAAAAAGTATCGACAATAAAAGGCAGAAAAGATTATATGAATTAAATCTAATAAGAAAGGAAAAAAAAAAACAATTACAATGATATATAAAAAAAAAAGGATCAGTTCAGGAATAGGGAAAAAAAAAACAATGAATAAAACAAAGCATGAGAAAAAATGAGCGAAAAAGAGCGCCGGAAGAAACAAAAAGTCTCTCTCTCTCTCTCTCTCTCTCTCTCTCTCTCTCTCTCTCTCTCTCTCTCTCTCTCTCTCGTGTCCTTGGTGCTGGACCGAGCAGTAGCGGTTGTCAAGTCTCCCGTGTCTGTCCGTTGCCAAGAATGTGGTGGTGGTGGTGGTGGTGGTCCTGTTGCCCAAAGCCTGTCCACCACCACCACCACTACTACTACCACTACTACTACAAGCAACACCACCACTGCCACTACCACCATCACCATTCTCACTACCAGTATCACAACTACCACCATCAACACTCTCACTACTATCATCACCACTACCACTACCACCATCACCACTCCTATCACCATTACCACTCCCACTACCACCATCACCACTACTACTAGCTCAACACGATTAAAACACCCTCACCACCACTACCACTACCATGACCACCACCACTCCTACCAGTAACACCATTGTCACCATCATGAACAATACAGCCACTAAGAGTATACTGTCACCACAATCACAATGGTCATCATCACCACTGTAACCATCACTTCCACAATCACCATCACTAACGTCACCTTCACAGCATCACCAGGAATGGGAAAGAGAGAGAGAGAAAAAAAAAGTGTAAGATTGAGCGAGATAAAAAAAAATAAAATAAAAATAAAAGGAAACGAATTGTAAAGAAAGAACAGCAGAAAACAAATTAAATGAGAAAGACTGGTATGATAAAAATAAATAAATAAATAAATAGATAAATAAATAAATAATTGGGAGAAACTTAACTGAAGGAAAGACGGAAAAAAAAAACCAGAAGAGGAAAAAATGAAAGCTGGAGAAAGGCACGCAGAGAGACGACAAAATACAGACACTTGAAGAAAGACGAATAGCAAAGTAAAAAAAAAAAAAAAAAAAAAAAAAAAAAAAAAAAAAAAAAAAAAAAAAAAAGTACATCAGAAAGAAACAGATGGAAAAAAAAAAAATGTCGACTACTTAAAATGAAGAGGATAATACGACGACTGACGGAACAAAATAAATAACAAATAAATATAATAAAAACATAAGTGTACAATCTAATACGAATACGCAAAAGGAACAAAACAACAAATAGACTAATGAATTAACCGTTTCACTACGACAAAGATTTCCACACACATAATCACTTTTCTTTGGCAACGCTCACCTCACAATCTCAAATACTTCTGCAGCCTAGAAAAGACGAAATAAACCTCCCATTCTCTCTCTCTCTCTCTCTTGCTTCCTCTGTGTGTCTAGGCGAACGATTTTCTACGCTGCTCTGAATGTTAAACGAAGGATGACCAGAGCAATGAGTGAGGTTATCAAGTGCGTACAAGTCAAAATTAAAACCAGGCAAGGACAAACGTTAAGTAAATAAATGAAACTATAAAAATACTTCCAGTCACATAATTCTTCTTTCTTTTCCTCTTATCAAATAAACAAACGAACAGGTGCACTTCCTACCTAAAACTGATAAATCACACGACAACATACACTCAGTAAATCAAAGAGAAACTGAAAGAGAAAAACTACAAACACCACATGATTCAAACTTTTTATCTTTTCATCTCCTGCTCCTCCTTTCCTTTCCTTGCCTGATCAATTAAGAGACCCTTCCCGTCACCCACCTGCGTAGAACCCTGGTCAGGGGAGTAACCTGCCACACTTGCTTGCACTGTGTTTACAGCTTAAATCGTCTTATCTGAGTCTATCAGTTGTCACGTTTTGCAAGGACACTGTCAGCATACCACAGAGTTTAAGACTGAGGGAAAAATATTTAATACAGTAGAAATCAGCAAGGTATGTTACTCAAGCATTAATAATGACTATACTATACTCTGACCAAGCCATCCACAGTCCCTCGTCTATGCATGGTTACTGTTATCATCCTTCCGATTGCCAGGGCTTCTCTTTGATCTGATAAACTGATTTGGTGGAGGCTTAGAGGATTTCAACTGACACCACCACCAACAAAAGGAGTGATCGAGTCGTTCAACGATTAAGTGCCTCTATTTCATCTCTGCTCTGTATCTGCTCTGTAGTCCACGGTTACTAATACGGTAGTAAGTGCTATACATTTAGTCAGTGTTAGTACTATAAGGCTCACTGAGAAGTTTCTGCGCGCGCAAAAAGAAGGAAGAATGAAAGAAAGAATGAAAAAGAGGAAAAAAGAAAGGAAGGAAGGAACGAAGGAAGAAGAAAAGAAAGAAAAGAAAAATGACTCACTTCGCAAATCTACCTTCTCTCCTTCACTAACTTTAAGTGCTTCCCTTTATACCTCGCTTCCCTGTTACCAAGAAGACGCTAATAAACTTTCTCAAACTAACGCAAAACTTTCGACAAATTTCCTCACCTCCTTTTTAAGCCACTGATGTTTGAAGGAGAATTGTCAATATACCTTAACTTCGGCTTATTTCCTATCGCCCTCACTCCTGCGCGATGATTCACAAGAGTTATAGGTTGTTCCTCACATCTTGGTAAAACTTCGAGTCATTTCCTCCCAACTTCTCTTTTATGACCAATGGATGATTTACGTGTAAGAATTATCAGCTTGTCACCTTCATCTGTTTTCTTCCTCGCTGCGTGACAAACAAACACTCCTGCAGAGGCGGCGGCATCTGAATTTATTCAAAGATTAAGAGAGAGGAAAGAGAGGAAGGAGAGGAAAGAAAGTTCGAGAATATATGACCATCTTTTGGCAGTAGTATAAACAAGTGTCTATTTTTTTTACTCTAATCATACTCTGCGATTCTCTCTCTCTCTCTCTCTTTCTCTTTCTCTCTCTCTCTCTCTCTCTCTCTCTCTCTCTCTCTCTCTCTCTCTCTCTCTCTCTCTCTCTCTCTAAGTCAAGTAGGAATAATATAGCTCAGCCTAGACAGGAACATACTACGTTTAAGGATATACCATGGGCAACTATCCTGGAGACAGCAACCCCAACTGATAACAAGGCAGCGTATCAGGTTGTCAAAAGCAGGTGTTGAGTGGCTGGTGAAACTGTGAAGCAATACCACCAGAGCTACGAGAGAGAGAGAGAGAGAGAGAGAGAGAGAGAGAGAGAGAGAGAGAGAGAGAGAGAGAGAGAGAGAGAGAGAGAGAGAGAGAGAGAGTAGTAGTGGGATGAGACAACACGACACACCATAACTTTCACTCTTACTCTGGATCAGCCCTAAGCCTTCACAAGCCCAACATGACCCAGCACTGAGCCGCGGACACCTATAAACTCCCACCCACCACGCCTACCCCGCCCCCACGCCCCCGGGTCATGGCTGGACGCGTGTGTCAGGGGCAATTGACGGCGGGGTGGCAGAGTAGAGGCAATAATAGCCGCTACAGGTACAAGACGTTGCCCCTCAAGACGGTGGTAAGGCCAAGGCGACCACCAACCACAGGGAGTCTCGGGATCAAAGCTCATCTGATCCCCTCACCGTGACATTCTTATTTTTTTCCTCTCCTCGGCAAATTTCATGACTCGTCGCGCCGCCAGGGTCTGAACATTTCCCGCGTTACAAATCCCCCGAAGCTTCCCAGTGCCAGCAGGGTGTTGCGGGGTCTGACGGCGGCATGGTGCTGCTGATCCCCCGGCTGAGAGTAGATCTTTATGCTGACTACATTGTCATCACATTTCAAGCGGTGACCTTGAGCTGAGTGGCGCGGGCTGGTCTTTAACCCCCGTAGGCTGCGGTTCTTTGCGTCATCGACTCTTACGTAGAGGTAGGGGAGGAAGGTATCACGGTGAATTATGATCTATATTTCTTCACTTGTCAAAGACGGAGTGACCCGCGTAGCAGAGACATAGTGCGGGGTGACGCAGTGCCGAGGTGGCTGGTATGCACTGCGGCCTGCCCGGCGTGGCGGCGCGGGTCAGAATGGATGCTACAAAGGTCAGATTTCTAAGTATTGGGGAGCAAGACCTTCGCGAGACACCACCGCCATCGCCAGGCACTGCACCAAATATATCTTGCCACAAAACAAGCTGAGGGGAGAAAGGAAGGAAGGAAGAAAGGAGGGGAAAGAGAGGAGGAATGGGAGGGACGGAGGGAGGGTGTTTGCGGAAGTGTCGGGCTTCAGGTATACAGAATCGGGGCCCCACAAGGCACGACTCGCCTCTCTTATTTTGAGTGTGGTGGCTAACATTCCTGGCTGGCTCCCGCTCCCTCACTGCGCTCCTCCCTCCCCCGATCAGCCGCCCCCACTGTCACCGGTCCTCCTTCTCCTCCTCCTCGACACTGCTACTCGCCGTGTCCGTGCATCCTCTGCATAATCCCAAGGGCCTGGGAACTCCGCGCCGCTGGAACACGCCGGAGGGCGCTCACTCATACATTCACGTTCCGGTGATGGCACAACGAAACGGTGAAATTCGAAACCACTTTTACGTCAACTTCGCCTAAAAATAACGATGGAAAATAATACAAGAAAAAAAATCAATAAAAAAATAAATCGAAATTCAGCACCACATGTATGCAAGAATATCACTCCGTGGCCCTTGATAGCAATGCATACACGCACTCACGCACGCACTCACACACTCAACTCACGGTCCTCCTCCTCTTCTTCTTCCCTTCCTCTCCTCCTCCACACTCACCGTAGCGGAGCAACTGATGCCCAACCCTGTTACAGCCACTGCCAAACTGCCACTGAGCCCGCCAGGCCCCGGCACCCCGCGTCACCCTCGCTGCGGCCACCTCTTGCCCACCACCGCTATGTCTGTTTATTTTTTTCCTCTCCTCGGACGACTCGAATAACTCGTGGCATAACTCTTCCATCATTAATGACAGTCTCTTGTGGCCGATCCCGCTGGCAGTGCTGTCGGGGAGTGACGAGGGGAGATAGGTGATAACTCGGCACAAAGCAGAGGGAAGAAGTAAAGACGAGTACAGGGCTTGAGTGTTTGCTTGGCTGATACGATTAACGGTTTCTTGATTGGTTCTGCCTCAAGGTCTGTTCGAGGGGATATATTGGTGAGGCTGAGTGGCGGTGAAGAATGAGATGAGTGACGCACTTACTCTCTTTGTTTGAGTGCATGTGTGAGTGAGGGAGTGACTGGCTGAGAGTGAAGTGACTAGCTAACTGACTGACTAACTGAAAGCATGAATGGCTGACCGGCTAAGATCCTGAGTGAGTGAGAGTGACTGATTGACCAAGTGAGAACATGAGTGAGTGACTGGCTAAGATTCTGAGTGAGTGAGTATGAGTGATTAATTAACTGAAACTATAACTGACTAACCAACTGAGAGCATGAGTGACGGGCTAATTGACTACGATCCAAAGTGAGTGTGAATGAATGACTGAGGAAGACAGTGAAAGTGAGTGAGTGAGTGAGAAAAGAGAGTGAACGTGACCGAGCGAGCGAACAAGTAAGTGAACAACAAGCAGTAGCCAATAATCAGATAAATAACACCCAAATGAATAAATAACAGCCCTCACCACTTCACCGCCCCGTCACCTCACGGCCTCGTCTCGTCACCGCCTCGGCAACACCCGCGTGGCGTCCCCAATTAATGTGGCGTTCAGCGCGAGGAAAAAATACTGCTCCCTTAGTAAATATACATCCAACTCAGACCTTTATTTCCCCGCGCACTTTTTGCCCGTACATTTGTTTGTTTCCTGTCGGGAGAGGGGGTCCAATTTTCCGCGAAGAGGCAAAGAGGAAAGGGGGGAAGGAAAGAGACGGAAGGAAGGAAGGAAAGAAGAAGAGGAAGAGAAAGGAGGGAGGTACTGTCTATTTCTCAAGGTCATGCTTAGGGATGGGTGGAGAGGAGGCTGAGGCTTAAAAATGGTTCATGTTTGTCGCTCACACCGTGGGACGCTTCTCAAATGTTTTGGCGCCCTCGTAACTCGACAGCATTTAACAGGTTCTCCCTCTACCCACGAGAGAGAAGCATCGGTGCATCGGAATTAAATGAACCTCCGTTTTGGAAATGTTTTTTCTTTGTTTCATTTATTAATTTGTTTATTTAAACATTTATCTACTAGTTTTTGGAGGGTGACGCAAATTATTAGGCTTTTCTCTCATTTCTGTGCCCTTGGCCGGTTTTCTTCACACAAAAAATAAAGAAATAAATAAAAGTAAATAACATAGGCGTCACTATCTTCCGGTAAGAGAATAGCAAACAGAAAGGCAAAATAGTAAACAGAAAAGAAAGAAACACGAGGAAATAAGAGGACAATATGCACGTCACAATCTTTCTGGAGCGGACACAAACGACAGGGCAGCCCAGTTGGAAGCGTTCCCCTCGGCCAACACAAAACAGACACGATTGGTCCCGAAATACCTCGCCAAGCAGTCCACCCGCGTCCCAGCGTCACGCCAGCGAGCGACGCGGCTCGTCTTGCAACATTGAGGGCAAAATCCGATCCATTTTTTTATGTTGATGTTTCACAGTGTGTTTGTGTGTGTGTGTGTGTGTGTGTGTGTGTGTGTGTGTGTGTGTGTGTGTGTGTGTGTGTGTGTGTGTGTGTGTGTGTGTGTGTGTGTGTGTGTGTGTGTGTGTGTGTTTAGAGCATTTCTAAACAACGCTAACTCCAGTGTCACCTTTTTTTTTTACCGTATTCTGAGGGAAAAAACACGCGGTATTTGTTGATATGAAGACGCCTTTTACCAGAACTTCTTTTTGTGACAGTTTCTCCTTCCTTAAATAACCATCACCTCTATATTCATCGAGAAAAAGAAAGAAAAAAAGTGATCCGGAGGTAAAGCCACTCCGTAAAGCCCTTCAAATTTCTATTTCTAGTTAATGCACTCGCGAAAGAATGCAAATAAAAAAAATAAAAAAAATCACACGCCTCATCGCTTAACGTTCTGCTCCAGCCATCACACGCTGGCACACCCCGCGGCGCCGCTCAGCGTTAAAACACTTTTTTTTCTTTTTCTGTGGCAACCTTTTAAAACACGTTCACAGATTTTGCCGACACGTCACCATTACCGGGACGTCCATTTATTATGATGCCATTTCTGTGTGTGTGTGTGTGTGTGTGTGTGTGTGTGTGTGTATCCAGATGTACCTGTCACACTAACAACGTCTGTACTCTCCATTGTTTCCACGTTTTACTTCAGTTACATTCAACAATCACCAGTGGGAGTTAACAGCGTGTGTTATCAGAATGTTCATAACTCCAGTGATCTTTAACAAGGATTATGCATTACCAACAGGAGACAAACACCATGAGAACACTATTAATCATCCCTCTGGTCTTTGAAAAATGGTGCATATGAGAATCGTACGCATTTCAAACATAAGGCGAAGAGGAACAAGCAAATTTCCTATTTGAGAGCACAGCATTATGAAAGAGATACCTTTTTCATTTACTTTTTTACTTATTAATCTATTTACATTTTTTTTTTTTTTGCCATTGGTCAGTCTTCCCAATACAGAAAAAAGAAAAATAACAAATCTCAAGAAGCTATGCTCACTCATACATTCTGAAACAATGAAAAATGATACTGCCAATCACACGATAATGATCCGGAAGACTCTATAAGTGAAATTTAGTCGACCTTGACTGTCTCGCCTTGACTGCGTCCATCACAAGCACGGCCGGTAACAAGATGCGTGCCAAGATTAGTTACGAATGATGCCACAGTTGCTTAATGGCGCTGGTGTTTCATGGCTGGTCACACAGCAAGCAACAACCCAATGCCATCAGTGCAGTGCCAACAAGTGTCACTCAAGCCACTTCCTCGGGCCAAGGGTGCCATCTGTGTTGAGTGACTGATGTCGCACGGTGCCATAACCAAGGTGCCACGCCTGACACGCTCCCAATGATACCCAGGAGGCGGGACAGAGGGAGAAGGGAGAACAGAACACAAAGGCCACAGAAAGAAGTGACAGGAGCAGAGAATGTCTGACCAAAGAAAGGAACACAACATCCACAGTGAAAAATGAGAGGAACACATAATATCTAAAGAGAAATAAAAAAAAAAATCACATCACATAGAAAAGAAAGAAAAGCATACAACAAACAAATGAAAAAAATAAAGAAATAAACAACACGCATAACACCAAAACAGAAAAATGAGAGGAACACACAATATGCAAAGAGAAAATATAAGAACAGATACAATGGAAAGGGAGAAGAGAAAAATACATCAACTAAGGGAGAAAGTAAGAGAAACACACACCATGCAAATGGGAAAAAAAAGTGAACACAGAACGTCTAAAAAAAAATAATAAGAGGAACACAATATTTAAAGAGAAAAATATAAAAGAAACATAACATGCAAAGGGAGAAGAGAAACGCACAATATCTAAAGGAAAAAATGAGGGAAACACACAGCATCTAAAGGGAAAAACTGAGATAAACGCAGTAATGAAAGTGAAAATGAGAGAAGGAGAGAGAAGAACAAAATATTTAAAAGGAGAGAGAACAAAACAGCACATGACATCCAAAGGGAAAAGATAAAAAAATAAACAAGTAGATAAATAAATAAATAAGTAAATAAAACACCCAAACAACACTGACATTATCTGGCATTTCTGTAAGGCAAAAAAAAAAAAAAAAAAAAAAAAAAAAAAAAAAACTAATTTATTACCAGCTCACCTTACAGCCGGCGCCACACACCATTCACCACACACCACGCCTTCCTCACTCCCGCACCAGTATTCATGAGCCCACACATACCGAAGGAAATACAAGAACACGAGGGAAGCAAAAACAAAACCACTCAAGCAGCACCCAATACTCGTTCTCCCTCTTCTACTATTATGGAACCGCAGACTAGTTGGAAGAACAAGAACAAGAAGAACAGGAGGAGGAGGAGGAGGAGGAGGAGGAGAACCTGCATCCAAACTTCCCATTCACTTGTTTGCTGCTGAATGATAAACAACAGACAGGATTATCTAAAACCAAACATATCCATAGCGGAGAGAAACACACATTCAAGCGGCCAACCAAAACGAAAGACCAAACCTAACCAGCTCTCTACGGATTGGAATCGCCCACAACAATGTACGTACTATCGGAAAAACTCTAACCTGCCATAAGAAATCCATGAAAAAAATAATAAATGAAAAAAAAAAAAAAAACGAAAACTGGTGAAGTATTTTGACGAGATACGAAATTATCAGTCTTCACGAAAAAAAATTAAATAAATAAATAAATAAACTGACACACACACACACGCACAGACAGTTTTGCATTTTCATCACTCAGTCTTATACCAAGTGATAGTTTTCTCAATAGTAGGAGTATACGATATAAGATAAATTTTCCCTCCCTCTCAGTTGTTTGATCGGCGTGGACAGAAGTATCGGCCGTGTTTGTGTACCTTGGCCTCTGCCCCGCGTGGCCCTGTTTCTCCTGGCACCAGTACGTAGGCCGCCGCCACCACCCCCGCGCTTCGGTACTAAAAACATATACACAAACACCGCAGACTTCCGCCCCGCCGCGCCCCGCCCCGCTAAGCATCAAGCGGGGCACAAGGTTGCACGCTGAAGTTTACCCCTTTACTTCAACTTTCAAGGCTGCCCAGGTGTCTATTATTGGAAGTAATGGCAATAATGGTAGTAGTGACGGTGGTGATGGTGGTGGTAGTAGAAGGAGTAGGAGTTCTGGTGGTGGTAGTACGAGTTCGGGTGGTGGTGGTTGTGGTGGTAGTAGTAGTAGTAGTAGTAGTAGTAGTAGTAGTAGTAGTAGTAGTAGTAGTAGTAGTAGCAGCAGTAGTATAGGACGGATGAGGAGGAGAAAACAACAACAGCAGTAGCAACAACAAGAATAACATAAATAATAATGATAATAATAGTAGTAATAATAATAATAATAATAATAATAATAATAATAATACTAATAATAATAATAATAATAATAATAATAATAATAATAAAAATAAAAATAAAAATAAAAATAATAATAATAATAGTAACAACAACAACAACAACAACAACAACAACAACAACAACAACAACAACAACAACAACAACGAACAACAACAACAACAACAACAACAACAACAACAACAACAACAACAACAACAACAACAACAACAACAACAACAACACAACAATAATAATAATAATAATAATAATAATAATAATAATAATAATAATAATAATAACCAGCTTTTCAACCCAACGCTTAATTCCACAGAAAAAAAAAAAAGATAAAAAGTAGAAAAACTACAATGTTGTTGCTAATGACAACGACAGAGGATGGCGACCAGGATGATGATGATGATGATGATGATGATGATGATGATGATGATGATGATGATGATGATGATGATGATGACGACGACGATAATGACGACGACGACGACGACGACGATGACTGTTATAATGAACGCACTAATGAAGGAAAGATGCCTGATGATTTTTGAGCCCACTGCTGGAGGTCTTCGCTCACCCACACACGCAACGACGAGTGTGAATCAGTAGGCATTGTATTCACCTACAGCACTCATGCCCACAACTTTGATTAATCTCATGCTAAGTAGAGACATTTTCACCTCATAATTCTCTCTCTCTCTCTCTCTCTCTCTCTCTCTCTCTCTCTCTCACTCTCTCTCTCTCTCTCTCTCTCTCTCTCTCTCTCTCTCTCTCTCTCTCTCTCTCTCTCTCTCTCTCTCTCTCTCTCTCTCTGTCTGTCTGTCTGTCTGTCTGTCTGTCTGTCTGTCTGTCTGTCTGTCTGTCTGTCTGTCTGTCTGTCTGTCTGTCTGTCTGTCTGTCTGTCTGTCTGTCTGTCTGTCTGTCTGTCTGTCTGTCTGTCTGTCTGTCTGTCTGTCTGTCTGTCTGTCTGTCTGTCTGTCTGTCTGTCTGTCTGTCTGTCTGTCTGTCTGTCTGTCTGTCTGTCTGTCTGTCTCTGTCTGTCTGTCTGTCTCTCTCTCTCTCTCTCTCTCTCTCTCTCTCTCTCTCTCTCTCTCTCTCTCTCTCTCTCTCTCTCTCTCTCTCTCTCTCTCTCTCTCTCTCTCTCTCTCTCCTAATCATCAGTCACGTGTCTTGGTTGGAGGTATGTGGAGAGGGAGTCATGGGAGAACCGTATCTCCTAACCACCAGAACCCCTTTTGTGGAGACTCAAGATAAACAAACCCTCCTCCTCCTCCTCCTCCCTCCCCTCCTTGTTCTTCTTCTCCTCCTCCTCCTCCTCCTGCCTTTGTGTCCTTTCTTCTTTTTATGCATTACTGTATGTTACTTCTCTTCTTTTCATATCATCTCTTTCTTTTTCTTATTCCTCCTTCTCTTATTCCTCTTCCACCTCTGTTTCTTCCTCACTTCTGTCTTACTCTTCCTTTTCTTTCCTTTTATGCCAGTTTTTTTTTCTTTCTCCTCTTCTCATTTGTTCTCTTCGTTGTTTCTCTTTACAGTTTTTTTATTATATCTATTTATCTACTCCTCTTCTATCTCCTCCTCTTCACTCTCCTTCATTCCCTCGCCTTCTCTCTCCTTTTTAGCGATACTTGTAATAATATTCTTTTTTTTCAACTTTTAATTTCCACTTATTATTCCATGAACTATTAATTAAATCTTTTCTCCCTTAAATATACGGTGCTTTCTTTTCGCTTCATTTATATATTGGCTTGTTCAGCTCAAAGGGGAGGATGGGTAGATGGGGAGAAGCCTTGTACTTATCTACCTTTTCCTGATACATAGTCACCTCGGTATAGGTAGACATGTGAACACTTTTTCTCTCCTCTCATTAAGTCCATTTTTTACTTCTTTTCTCCTCCTTTTCTTCCCTGCATCTGATTTTTTTTTTTCTCTCTCCTAGCCAACACCTCACTTTTCTTTACCTTTCTCCTTACATGTCCCTTTATTCTCCTCCATCTCTTCCCCTTCCTCTTCCTCCTCTTCTTTACTATATTACGTCTTTCTTTAAACGAGACAGTGTAGCTTATCATAAACAGCCCTGTAAAAGATCATCACGTTTGCTATTTGTTCTTTCTTTGTGTTCCTTTGTCCTCCTCCTCTTGCGTTTTCCACCTAAGTTTTTTCGCCTTCTTAGTCCTTCTTCCTCTTTTCTTCTCCTCCTAATCCTTCTTCTTCTACTTTTTCTCCTGTGCTCCTTGTAAGTTCCTCTTAAGTCATTCCTCCTTCTACTCTCTTCTCCAATCCTTCCAAGGTCCTCTTCTTTCGCCCAAGTTCCTCCTCTCAAGTTCCTCCTTCTTTTTTATTTCCTTATCATCTTAATACGCTTATTTAATTAAAGTAGACGGTGAGAGAGAGAGAGAGAGAGAGAGAGAGAGAGAGAGAGAGAGAGAGAGAGAGAGAGAGAGAGAGAGAGAGAGAGAGAGAGAGTTGTAAAAAGAAAGAAAGAGTGAGAAAAAAAAAAGTTTCTAACGCGGATGAGTGTACCAGTTAGCTCCACTCTCTCCCTCACAAAGTCGCAGCCGGAGTCAAGCGCGGCGCCCCTCGCCTCCCCTCTTGACACAACACAATTATGAGCGAGTTAGCCGCGCGGTAAATAATAAGCTCAAGACAGGCGGCACTTCTTCCCCGCCACTCGTCACCTCACCAAACGGCTCGTGTCGCCTTTAATGAGGACCAGCAAGCGACTCCACTCAGCTCTGAAGAGGGAAATTATTAGTGTGTTTGTCTTCTCAGTTCCTAGCTCCTGGTTTTCATTCTCCTTCCCGTCCTCCTCCTCCTAACCTCCTCTTCTTCTTCCTCCTTCCTTCAACTGTCATTATGCAATTTTGTCTATTTTTTTTCTTCTTCTTCCTTCATTTTCATATTGTCTTCTCAGTTTCCTATTTTCACTTTTCTTTTATCCTTTCCCTTGCTTTCTTTGCCCGTTTTGTGTTCCTACAACTACTACTATTACTATTATTACTATCATTCTTCATCATTGTTGATCTATTTTTCCCTCTTCCTTCATTTTTTTATCGTGTCTTATCGGTTTTTTTTTCTTTTATTACCCTTTCCCTCTTTTCCTCCGTCTTTCTACTACTACTACTATTATTACTATAATTCTTCATCTTTGTATATTATTTTTTTCTTTCATTTTTATTTTATCTCATCTCATCAGTTTCCTTTCTTTTTCTCTTTCTATCATCCTTTCCCTTCTTTTCATCGTCTCTTTTTTCCTCTTCCTATGCATTATTTTTTGCCTTCTATCTATTTCGTTTTACTGCTATGCCTGTTCATTTATTTTTGGTATTTATTCTTGCCTTAATTCTGACCTCCATTCTTTCTTCCAATCATCATTATTTTATTTCCTCCTCCCTTCCTTCTTCCGCATTGTCCTAATATTCTTTCGTTTTCCTTCCAAATTCTTGCCACTTCTGCTATTTTCTCCCTCCTCTTTTTCTCGTCTTGTTTTCTCAATCTTTCTCATTTATTCTTATTCACAATGTTCTTTCGTTTTCTTTCCTCATTTCTCCATTCTACGTTATCTATCGTCTTGCTTCCCCCCCCCCCCATTATTCTTCTCTTATCTGTCATCTTTCTATTAATCACACACTTGGCATTCCCTCCAGATTTTTTTTTTCCCCCTTTATGTTTTGGTATTATTTTAGTCCGTCCTTAATTCCATCCTCTTATGTGGTTAGCGATTTATCTTTCCCTCACATCTTTCATCCTCCAGTTCTCTCGCTTTCCCTTCCCAGTTTCTCATTACCTCTCTCTATGTCTGTCTGTTCCCTCACTCCCTACCCTTTCCCACCATCCCTGCCTGTCATTAATTTCGTCTCGTATCCTAATAATGTAGTCGGTCCTTCATTCATTCTCTCCTTTCCTACCTAGTCTCTTCCTATATACTTTCTCATTCACCTTGCGTCCGTCTCCCTTCCCGTCACTCCCGCCTGTCCTCCCGTCCTGTCAGTGTGTTCGGTAGTCGCGTCACACATTAATAGACCGGCTATATTTTCCCGTCTTCAGCTTGGCAGTGGACACGCGGGTTACTGGCCTCACCCCCGCCTCGTAGATGGGGTGTAGTGGCAGGCGGGGCGGATCAGGTGAAGGTAGCAAGTCGTGGTCAGAAATTGAGTAACTTGCAATCATTTCTCCGTTTTCTTTCCCTGATTCCTAAGTCTCTGATCTGCTGACCGGTAGGAAAACATAGGAAATGATAGGTCCTTACCGCATTGAAGGGTGACACTGAGGGAAAACGCTAAAAACAGTGGTGGTGAGAGGCGTGTTATCTGAGTACTGACCATGACTGTACGAAAGGGTTACAGAGGCTCAGTAGAAAGTGGGAGTGTGGAGTGCTGTGGGGCAAGAGTGGCCGAGGCAGGGAGGAGGAGGGGTGGAGGCAGGCAAGGTCGTGGGCTAACTAGTAAGGTGTCAAGTTGTCAGGTTTATTTGTCAAGACACGCCGAGGGGAGATGGAAGCCAAATATCAGAGAAGCACAAATGAACACAAAGGAAGGACAAATACCATCACGCGTGTTAGTTCTTCAGAGGGTGTTTGTGATATGCTACACGACCTAATCTGAAGCAGGACGTGTAGGATAATAAAGGCGAAGGCTCCTGCTGGCTATCTCAGACACACGGATGGTCAATATCGAATGTGCTCACGCCTATTAAGGTCAGAGCAAATAAAAGGAAGCATAACAACAAAACAAAAGAAAACAAAAGATCCGCAACAAAGAGATAAGAACACAAACATCATTAAAAACACAAGAGGAAAATATATATGAACTAAATGCGCAGTTGCTAATTAATACACACACACACACACACACACACACACACACACACACACACACACACATACAAACAGGGCTTTAGTTGATGAAGAGCACTGAGAATCATTTACATATTATCTTACTAATTTAAACTTAGGATTAAGACAGTCAAAGGCATTAAGCGCACAGGGAGAGAAGTGATGCGAGTGAAGATAACACGAGAACTGCACTTCTGACTCCCGTGATGAGAACAGCAACACATAAGCAGCCAGAACACAAGAACACATAAGGGGCGGTGTTTCTTATACCCCACCCTTTTTTTTTTTTTGGCGTGTGTGCGTGAGAGAAAAGGAGGCTTGTCAAGATATAAAAAAAGAAAAAAAAACCTACGTATAAAAACAAAATACGTTAAATTGTCTTTCCAAAAAAATAATAACAGTAAAAAATCATTCCGATCGAGTTAGACAGTATGGTTCAGAATATTCCTCGATACTCTTCCTACCTCTTTTAACGCGAGCAACACACAGAAAGGCACAGAAAACGAGAGAAAACAGTCAGGACGAGAGTTCCAGAATTAACAGTACTAAATGACATGACGCAGCAACACAAAATAAAACAACATAGGAGTTAATCACACAAAGTAACACGATGCACCAACACGGGAAAGTAACACATAGACACGGGGAGCAACACACTGACCCGAAAAGTAACACAAGGGTCGTCTATACAGCGCTTCACGTCATCGAGTCACCAGGCGGGAGTAAGGCAGGTAAGCTAAGAGGTATAAAGGAGATAAGGTGATACGGGGAGGGGTAGCAATAAGACAGGAGTAAGACTGAGAGGTACTGGTGAAGAGGTGATGAGAGAGAGAGAGAGAGAGGAGAGAGAGAGAGAGAGAGAGAGAGAGAGAGAGAGAGAGAGAGAGAGAGAGGAGAGAGAGAGAGAGAGAGGCGTGGATGCGATGAAGGATGAAAGAATACTTAGGCGATGAAAACAGGAGGTAGGAAGAAAACGGGAGATGTGAGGGAGAGGAAAGGAAGAGAAGATGGATTTGAGTTAATGAGGGAGAGAAGACGTAAGTTTGGGATCGAAAAGTAGTACTAATGACGAGAGGGCGTTGAGAGAGAGAGAGAGAGAGAGAGAGAGAGAGAGAGAGAGAGAGAGAGAGAGAGAGAGAGAGAGAGAGAGAGAGAGAGAGAGAGAGAGAGAGAGAGAGCAAGCGAGAGTCGACCTTACCTGAGCACCTCCACTACCACGTCCCGCGCTGCCCTTCTCAGTGTCTGCTGCAGGAGGGCGAGGGGCCAGCGGGCGGTGGAGGCCCCGTCCACGCTCACCACCACGTCCCCCTCCCGCAGCCCGCACGTCCGCCCAGCCTGGGACACCGGAGGAAGTGAAATGATAGAAAAATCTCTTGCATGGCGCCAAAGCAACTAAGGTCATATGGCGCCGAAATATAAAATTGCATAAAAATACTAGTAATGTTAAAATGTAGGGTAAAAGCAGCAAAAATTAAGATATAATTAAAATTTAAAAACCATAAGAATTATAAACTAAAGCTACAAATTGCCTAAGAGCTGGGATTTTAATATAAAACTTGAAAATTGAAAAGTTTCATTAATTCGGCATGAGAGAGAGAGAGAGAGAGAGAGAGAGAGAGAGAGAGAGAGAGAGAGAGAGAGAGAGAGAGAGAGAGAAAATTGGAAAAATAATTCTTAAGTCTCAAGCCTCGATGGCGCAGTAGGCAGCGCGTGAGTCTCATAATCTCAAGGTCGTGAGTTCGATCCTCACTCGGGGCAAAATATTTTCGTCTTGCGGAGAACATCACGTGGCCTATCAGTGCTGAACTAAATACCAGCAGTTGAGTCAGAGGAAAAAAATAAAATAAAATAAAGAATAAATAACCGGCTACTCAATACCTGCCCCACAAACTTCTGACAGTGGAGTAATCTCAAAAAAAGTAAAGATCAATTTAGTTTGAGGGTTTTCTTTTTTTTTGTATTTCTCTTGGAGCACCTGAAGTTATAGGAAGTTGGCTTGCGACAGAGGAAGTGACAATACTGACCAATTCCTGCACTGACCTGAAGAAAAAGTAATAGAGAAGAAATTCAGTGCAACATTAAAACTTGAGCTATGAAACAATTTTATGGAATGAAGAGACGCCGCAGTCATTGCTTTTATTGCACTGTACTGTAATGCTGTTGTGAAGAGGACGCAGTGGTTCCTTTAAGGCCATGACATCATGATCGGAAAATTTTAAAAAAATCGACGAAGGTAATGGAGAAATGCAGAGTATAATGAAAACTTATTGTACATTGTGTTATAATATTATACTCGTATCATACAAGTCTCTCTCTCTCTCTCTCTCTCTCTCTCTCTCTCTCTCTCTCTCTCTCTCTCTCTCTCTCTCTCATAATCTTCCACAATTTTCCTATTCTTACGTCGTAAACTTAATTTTCATCACCATCACCCACTCCACTCCACTCCACCCTACTTATACATTCTCCACCTCCCTGAAACACTCCACTTCTGCTCCCTTAAACGTCCTTCCCTCCCACCATCTCGATTCCACGTGGTCTTTTTAAGGCTCTCCACTTGCCCTTCTTCCTAACGCTCCTATCCCCTCCTCCCCACTTTTCTCCCTTGTGCTTCGTCCTCAAACACACACACACACACACACACACACACACACACACACACACACACACACACACACACACACACACACACACACACACCAACAATCTTTACTCGTGTTTGTTTTGCTTCTCCTACGCTGTGTGTGTGTGAGGGAAGGGAGAGGAGTGAAGGTGCCTGTCGCCAGCCAGCTAGCAATCTCTTCCTCCCTCTCTCTCACCCACCTATCCCTCTCACCTCCCACTCCTCCTGTCTGCCTTACCAGCCTTCCTAATTCAACGGTCTCTCTCTCTCTCTCTCTCTCTCTCTCTCTCTCTCTCTCTCTCTCTCTCTCTCTCTCTCTCTCTCTCTCTCTCTCTCTCTCTTTCCTTTTATCTTTAATATAATTTTCTCTCCTTTTATTCTAAATAATTTAATTTCATGTTCCTATTTTGTCTATTTTTAGAATTTTCTCTTATTATTACACCTATTTCTGTTTACCTATTCCTTCATGCTCTATCTTTTCTTTTTTTCCCCAATGCTAAGTTTCGAAGGAAGCCTCATTTTATCATTTCAATCATCTTTTTCCTTCTTCTCAAGTGTTCCTTCTACCATTTTAGAGACTTTCTTCCTATTATCCCTTATAAACTTGATTCCTTCCGTGACTCAGTTTCTTATTTCATTCCTCCCATTGTGTTTATGATGGCAGGACTGTAAATGATGGCCAAGAATCACTCCCTCGGGCCTTGGTGATTATTTGGACTCACTGATAGCATGTCCGATTCGTGTTTGCAGTAAATAAAGGGTTTCATTCCTTGCGACGCATTTTCACGGTTGATTTATTTTGCCTTCACGTAAAAATGGGAGGTACTGCGTTTTCCTTAGCTAATTACGAGACATTTCGATAATTTTTCTTTTTTTTTTCTTTTACTCATTTATTTATCTTTTATCTTTTTTTTTTTTTTTTTTTTTTTTGCTGTTTCTTTGGGGACACTCTCTTCCTCCTCCTCCTCCTCCTCCTCCTCTTATTTTTTTTCTCTCAACGGATTAGCTCAGTTTAGTTTCTTTTCTAAGCTACTTTTGACAAGACTCATAATATTCCTCTTCTCTTTTGCCGAGTACTTTCTTCCTACATTCCTGGGTAACACTTTCCTCCTCTCTTTATATTACATTCCTGTCGCCATCCTAGCTTTCATTCACCTCTATGTCTGTTACCTATACCTGCGACATTATTATTCTCTAGTCCTCATGTCATTTCTTTCCCTTTCTTTTCTTTTTTTTTTCTTATTTTAACCACTACCGTTTTCAGAGCCCTTCATTTTCCTCCCCAGTTTTTAAGAATCTTTATTGTTTTTCTGTTACATTCATTCACTCTAATCTAGTTTTCTTTCTTCTCTATTTTATTTTCCTTACGAAGCCTTTATTTATTTTCCTCCATTCTATTTTTTTTCTTACGAAGCCTTTATTTCTTTTCCTCTATTTATAAGTAACATTTCCCCTCTCCGTTTCTTTGATTTCTTCCTAACGCAGTCATTTCCCTTCCGTATTTCCTCTAATACTTCTCTTCCTATACCGGCGCCTCTCTTCCCCTCTCCGCCGCTATCTTCCCCCTCCTCCGCCTCCGTCGTCATGCCCCGTTACTAAACCATCACGGTATTTATAGCGAAACCTTGCTATTTTTATAAAACTTGGAAGCCTCTGCCCTTATGTAACTAACTAACTTCTCTCTCTCTCTCTCCTCTCTCTCTCTCTCTCTCTCTCTCTCTCTCCTCTCTCCTCTCTCTCTCTCTCTCTCTCTCTCTCTCTCTCTCTCTCTCTCCTTCTCTCTCTCTCTCTCTCACGTCATGGAAATTCATTTTTGGCGTGTGTTTTTCATGGTGCAATCCAAATACTGTCACACGTGTTTCCTGTTCAACTCCCACCTCCTACTCCTCCTCCCTTCCTCCTTCTTGTCACTATCATCAGCAGGACACTCTCTCACTCCTCTTCCCCTCACTTCCTCTTCCCAATCACGAGAATCCAGACGTCAAATAAGATAACACACCCACACAATTCTGAATTTACTTTTCCCCACCTTTCTTTGCTCTTCGTTGAGGATAATTTACTCTCTCTCTCTCTCACAATCTCTCTCTCTCTCTCTCTCTCTCTCTCTCTCTCTGTAATTTACGACTCTCATAAGAAAAACCTAGTTCAACTTCATCAATTTCTCCCTTTCCCCTCACACTTAACGTCGCCTTCACTCCCATTAGCGGGGCAACGACGGGTCACCGACACACGCACCCCATTCCCTTCCCTTCCCTTCCTTTCCCTGACAACTTTACTTCCTCACCCCTACTCGTCTTGCTCCTATTTTGCCTCTAATTCTTTTTCTTCTTCCTCTCCTCCTGGTCCTTCTTCTCCTCTTCCTTAAGCTGTTGGTATCCACGATAGAAGATAGAGGAGGAGTTGCAGATGGTTGCACTTTTTTGTTTTGTTTACAAGAAGAGAGAATGTCCGGAAGATTTTGAGGGAAACTTCGGTATAAGGAAAGATCGGATATTGCTATGTATAAATCGAGAGACAGGTAAGTAAATAAATACAGACAGAAGGATAGATCAGTTAATTCACCTATCGGTAAGTACGTAGGTAGGTAGATGAATAGATAGAAAGACGGAGATAGTGCTGGTGGTAGTAGCGGTGATGGTGATTGAAAATGAGAACTCGGTAATACTTTTTCAGAGCCATCAGCACAATGGGAGGCCTAAGAAGAAGGGCAATGCAACTACCAACATTACAACCGTGCAATAACAACTGTATCAATGTTATAAAAGTGAATCCCTGAACCACATGAACAGCCAGCACCGATTCAATACTCATCTAACTTCCAGCAGCGTGAATCTAAAGTTTCTAAATCCACAAAGCGGGTGTCTATATTACCTTATCAGAACCTCATCCCCCACTCCCCATCACCCCGCTCACCTGTGACACATAGAAAGGGTCGCCGTCCCCCCAGCGACTTGGATGGTGAAAGTGTGGCTGAGGGGGACGTGGACGAAGACGGTGCCTCGGCGGGGCATGGTTAGACAGGGTGGCCAAGGGGCATCACGAAGGAGCCCCGCCACTCACTCCCCGTTCACAGGGTCGTCCAAGGCTTTACCGTCACCACCACTAGTCCAGATCACACTGAATTGATACAGTACATTTTTCTTTTTTTTCTCTCTCTCTCTCTCTCTCTCTCTCTCTCTCTCTCTCTCTCTCTCTCTCTCTCTCTCTCTCTTCACGGAGACACTGATGGAATCACTCGCGCTCGCGTCGGCTTGGTGGGGGAAGGGCGAGGTCGATCCTGTGTGGCGAGGCGGTGCAGGGCAGCTGTGCCACGCCCCAGCAGGCAGGCCCAACCCGAGGCACAGCGATGACCAGTGTTCCTCCACAAGGCAGAACTTAGAGAACTTCTTCCTTATGTGTCGTGTATCTCTCAAATGCCCAGACTCTGTAAAAGAATGGCCACGTAAGCTTAAGAAAACACCGCATTAGACAGAAAGTGTGGTGAATTTAAGCATTTCTACAATACACGAGTACAATGGACCACAGCTCCCCCCGCAGCATACCAACACAGCAGGGACGTCAACGCGACCTACGCAGCACCACACACACTCACTCCATTTTTTTGCGGTGGGGGTCTGAAAAACAAATCTCATTTCCTTCTCTCATTTAGACTCGTGGACGCGCCAAGTCTTGTCCTGAGGGGAAACAAAAACAAGGGCCAATTTGTAAGATGATGAAAAAATCCCGGCAGTTATTTTATTTCGGAAGCCATGCAGTGTTGGCACGGGACTTGCTGAAGAAAAATACGATAAACCGTTGGCGTGAAAATCTTGAAGAAAATACAAACAAGTATAATTTACCGGCTACTTAAAAAGAAAGGGTTTTCATGACCACGCGAGTAATGAAGGTGACGGATGACGGAAAGGTGCTGAGCAAGTAAGCCTGAGTGAGTGAATCAAGGGCATCTCTCTCTATTCCTGCTCTTCTCTATACCTCATCAGCAAGCGAGTGACGCCCCTACAAGGTATAACGTGCCCGTGACAGCTGCTGACTTAACACACACACACACACACACACACACACACACACACACACACACACAACACACACATACACACCCACACCCACACACACACACCGCCCCCGCCTGGCACCGTGCCATCCCTGTGCAGGGTGTCAGGGCAAACATCTCCTGACGTGACTTCACATCCCTTTTCTCCTACATTAGAGTTTTCGTTTTCTTTCCATAACATTATATTTCTTCCCTTTCTTATCCTAATTATCACATCTTTCATCAGTTCTAAATTTATTTATGCATTTTTTTTTATCATATTAATCTTATCACCTTTCAATTTTTCTATCTGTATCATTTCTTTTGTTTCCTTTTCCTTTGGTACTCTCTCTCTCTCTCTCTCTCTCTCTCTCTCTCTCTCTCTCTCTCTCTCTCTCTCTCTCTCTCTCTCTCTCTCTCTCTCTCTCTCTCTCTCTTGAAATGTTGCACGCTTGCTTAGACTGGATCATCAATGGGATAACAGCATACACTAATAACTTTCTAATTTTAATTTGCTAAAATTAAATACAGCAACTTTTCCGGAGTATCACGTTACACAACCGCAAAAATGCACCATAATATACTTCAAGATTCAATTATGATTATTACGCATGAAGCGTTCAGCACCACATCAACATTCAGTTGCACAAAAATACCCGAATAATCAGTAAAGTCATTTTTCCACTTCATCAAGATCCACATCATAATAATAACCAATAAAAAAATATTCCTACCTACATAACCCATCAATATAAGCTGCGACAAAATGCACTGCAAACTTTTAAGCTCTACTTACGAGCAGCAATCTGGTGAGCTGAGCCATCCCGCCCCTTGTCTTGACCTGGCCTGGCCCTCTCAGATCCGGGACGCCCCTCTGCGAGATCTAGTTGCTCTCTGATTTCCCTAGCGCCTAGCTGTTGCCTATATTCCCACCACTGCGCGACGTCTTCGCCCCGAGCCGTTATCATTACCATTATGGCTTATTTTCATAACATTTTCACGTATGATCCACTTCCTTACTCCCTCATAATCTGATACTTGTCATGGACGCTTGGCTCTCCTCTGATATCTATTAGTCACACGCTATCTGTTAGTCAGCTGATCATCATCTGGGTCGTGTTGTTGGTCACGTCGACATCCACGTCTTCGATTCTGGTGTCTTTTAGTCCTGCGATAACTTCAGAGTATAGGAGTTAATTCTAGAATCTCCTCTCTTGTTCCGTCGCTTCTCTTAATCTTGGCATTTACTGTTGTATCTCTTGTTTGCCTTTGTCTTTTGCCGTCTTGTGCTTCTCTATCTTGATTTCTCGCCCTGCTATATATTCTGTTTGTCTTGGTATTTGTTCATGAATCTCTCGTTCGCCTTTGTCTCTTGCCTTCTTCTGCTTCACTGTCTTGCTTCCTCGACCTGCGATATCTTCTCTTCGTCTTGGTGTTTGCCTGTATATCTCATATTCTCCTTTGTCTTTTGCCGTCTTCTGCCTCTCTATTTATTAGGAACTTCTGGACCTGGATATCGTTGTTGTTCTCGGTACCTACTGTTGACTCACCGGCCTGCGATATGTACTGGTAATCTTGCTATTTGCACTTGTATCTCCATTTGAGTGACTGTGTTCTTGCCGACTTCTTCTCACGCTATCTTCTGGTTTCCTGTCTGTTCCCTTCTTTCTTCTGTTATCATGCTTCTCTTTCTACCTGTGCTTCTGTTCACGTGCCTTTTTAGATATTATTCCTATTTTTCTGCTGCTGCGTCATCTCGGGTCAACACATTCTCTCTCTCTCTCTCTCTCTCTCTCTCTCTCTCTCTCTCTCTCTCTCTCTCTCTCTCTCTCTCTCTCTCTCTCTCTCTCTCTCTCTCTGCTGCTGCTGCTGCTGCTGCTTCCGCCTCCTCTCCATTTTTTCTTGTGGCTCACTTACTCCCTCCATTTCATTTCCCCATCTACCCTTCTAATACCTACTAAATCTCCTTGTTTCCATTTTTTTCTTGAGTTAAATTCCCTCCTTCCTCTACCCTTCTACCTCCACCTTCCCTTGTGCACCACCACCACCATCATCACCCGCCCACCCAACCTTTCCTCAACACTCAGCACCACCTACACCCCACCTGTCCTTTCTCTTCTCCCGGGTTGTGTACACCTTCTCTCACGCAGACGCAGGTAAGAATCAAAGTCATGCTCCTCAGGGACGCAGCGGAGGCGGTGAGAAGAAAGAGGAACAACAGCATAAGGGAGGGAAGGAAAGGGTCGCGGTTGGAGGCAAGGAAAGAGAGGTTGTTTGATGGATTGTCAAATACTCTCCTGGCGGCGTCTGTGGTGAAGGGAGAGCAAGGTGAAGGTTTGATGGAGAGGAGAGAGGGTGGGGAAGAAGGTATGAGGAGGGAAGAAGGTTGAAGGGAGGGTAGATTTGAGGAAGTGAAGGGGAAGATAAAGGTTTGAGGGAGGGTAGATTATAGTATGGGAAAGGAGGGTAGATGCAGTTTTGAGGGAATATAATAAAATACAGTAAGGTTTGAGGAAGGGAATAGAGAGTAAAGTCTGAGGGATGTAGATGAAGGTGTGAGGAAGAGATTTGAGGAAGGGAGGGAAGGAAAAGAGGGGAGAAAGGAAGGTGACGTTCTGAGGGAAGTAAGGAAGGAAGGAAGGGAAGGCACAGAGGGTTGCCGGGAGAAGAAAAGAATGATGTCAAGAAAGAGGGAGGAGTGGAGGACTGGGGGAGGGAAGCAAGGTAGGTAAGGAGTGAATGTTGTCAGGTTGCCAGGAGAAACGGATGGAGCTTGTAGAGGAAAGGGAGAGGAAGGTGAAGGTTTGCAGGAGGAAGAAGGGTACGGAAGATAGTGAGGTTTGCTAGAGGATGAAGATGGAGCTTGTAAAGGAAAGAGTAGGAAAAGGAGGGGAAGACTGATAGGTGAAGATCTGAGGGAGAGAGAAGGCACAGTGAGGCTTGAAAGTGGAAACGGGCGAGAAGAGGGAGTAAGATAAGAAAGGGCAGCGAGTTTTCATGGGGGAGGAAAAGAACTGAAATCAAGAAGGAAGAGGGAGAAGGAGTGGTAGGAGTGAATGAAAATGATAATGATAGGATATTTGGGAGAGGTTTGAAAAAGTGTAATGAACGCTATGTCACTTCCACTGATAAAAGATAAGGAAAAGGGGAAGAGAGGAAACGTGTAAATTATGTATGGTGGTAATCTGGAGATGGTAAAAAAAAAAAAAATGGTCTGTCTGAGATAAAAAAAAAAAAAAAAAAGATTTCAGTTGGGGATGTGAGAGAGGATTTGCTACTTCCACACGTCACAGAAAACGGGCAAGAGGATGGAATAAAGTCGAAGGTATGTGTACTGCGCATGCTCAGAGCGTAGAGAATGATGGTCTGCTTGAGGAAGAGGGAAGACTGAAAAAGACGGGAATAAAAATAAATAGCAGATAATTTCCACGGATCAACAAGACTACGAAGTGATGTCATATTGTACAGAATTTAGGACCAAAAATCACTATCAGATACCTACTTCCTCCAGTCACTCCAATCACGTCTCTAGTTCTTGATTTTTGGTGAGTTCTCTATATATAAAACCTGTTCATAAGTCCATACATTGATTTGCATTGGATTCGTAGACATGAATTTCACTGGACTGGGTGACATAAGTTCTTGGATCAATTGTACACACATCAGTTAACAAGGACGCCTGCATCAGATGGCCTTGGTGTGTTGGTGCAGAAACTGATATACGAGTGGGAGAAAAAAAAGAAAGGGAAAAGAAAGAAAAGGAGAGAAAAAAAGAGAAACTGACTCGACATATTTTCCAATTACTTTATTTCACACCAAGAATCAAGAGGATACACGCGGCCTACCAGCATTACTCAGAGCTTAAGCCGCCAGGACAGCAGTGGAACGATGAGAGCCGCAACAGACCAGCTGATAAGGTATTTACGACCATCTTAACAGCTGCTGGGCATTATCAGTGACGCGCCCACCGTGACAGTCACCACCTCACGAAATGGCTAACTAGACGTGATCGTAAGGCAAGTAACCTTCTGCACCGCCACTGTGTTTTGAGCTTTCTATCAATCTAAAGTCCTTTGATCTGCTGGAAACAGTAATGCAACACCTGACAACTGAAGGATTCTTAGATCGGATTCTTAGATCTTAATACTGCAAGAAAGTGATTAACAAAGTGGACGTGATGGTGTCATGCTACTGGACCTTAGACCATGACTGTACTTGTACACCTATACACATCATGAGTAGCGTGCACACTGTTCCACGGAGCTGCCACCCTGATGGCGGCCATGAAGTGAATGCTGCGGTGGCGGAGAAAGGCCCGGCGCTCACACAATTCGTATATTTCGAAGTAAGCTTGAAGTAAAACTGAAAGCAGGTAAATAAATAAACAAATCATGAAGTAAGAAGATAAAGCTAGTGAATACAAAAATTTCATGATCATTGCGATGGCCGGGAATCGAACCCGGGTCAACTGCTTGGAAGGCAGCTATGCTCACCACTATACCACCATCGCGCAAGATTTCACATTGCAATCCTGCGTAATGCTACTTGTAACATTTACCTGGAGCCCTTCACTTTTATTTATTTAATTTCATTTACTAATTTATTAACTGATTGATCGAGTATGTTTTATTTATTATTCTTTTTTATTTTATTATTTTTGATGGGGTAGATATTTCTCGAAGATGAAGATTTGCTATTTCAAGTCACGCATGCATCTAATATGGCGGCGACGTGTACTTAAAATTACTACTACCAGAAAAAGAAGACACGAATTAAAGTCTATTTCGTGCAAAAATCCTGAAAGAAATGTTGCGGTGGGAAGAGACGTGGGGCAAGGTGAAGGTCACAGATGCAAGGCCCTTCAAGTCCCTGCAAGGCGCGGCAGGTGAACGGGGCGACACTCAAGACCCGCAGGGAAGCTTGGGCATGTGATCTCTCAGTACACCATCATAAATCTTGCATCTATATACATCACCACCTCTTCTCTGACTAACACACGTTTCATTCATTACTTCATTACTTGTTACAGGCTGGCTTTCCCTTAATTTTTCTCTCATCTTTTATTTCTTCCTTCCTTCTTAGCTGAAGTTCATTTTCCGTATCTTTCCTTCATCTGTTTCTTATTTTATGTTTATTACGTTATGTGATGTTATCTTCTCACCTTCATTCTCAACTCCCAGGCACCCTGATGATGCGTTACCATTAAATCACTCACTCGCTCGCTCTCTCACTGATTTACTCGCTCTCTCTCCCACTCACTCACTCATTCAATCAACCCCAGTCCTCTTCCTTCATCCTCTTCTCCCCTCACACGACGCAGATTTAGTTCCGAGCCTCCCTTAGTATTTCTTCACCAATGAATCTCCAGCGAGGGAAACAAGATTTTGAGCTTTCTCGCACAACACAAGGCAATTAATATGTTAAGAAACCCATCGTGCGTGTTGCAAGTCGTGAGTCAGCATGAGTTGAGTGGATTGTGTAGTGTGTATGCATTTCAAGGTAAACTGTTGTACATCTCCCCCCCTCCCTCGAGTCTCCTTCCCGCCTCACCTGCCTGCACTCCGCTCTTACTTCACTCATCATCTGGTTAAGCCACCTGTATGTGTGTGTGTGTGTGTGTGTGTGTGTGTGTGTGTGTGTGTGTGTGTGTGTGTGTGTGTGTGTGTGTGTGTGTGTGTGTGTGTGTGTGTGTGTGTGTGTGTGTGTGTGTGTATACTCTCTTCAAGCACTTAACCTTGGGTGCACGCAACACTGCTCCCACCCATGCACGTCTTAAGTAATGAAAATATAGAGTACATGAACATATAAACATTTCCTCTCAGCCCCCCACGAGGCGCTCCGCAGCCCGTTGCCAGACACAGCCAGCCGCTATAGTCACTCTACAGGCCATGCTCACCCTGGCGATGAGACGCTAAAGACTGTCAAAACACACCCTTACTTGCTTCAGCGGGCAGCCACGAGCGTCGCAGCACAGGCACGGCAGAAGGAAAGGAGGGGCGGAGGGGCGGCGAGACACCTCCTCGAAGGAACTGCGTCAGGGCGGTGGCAGAGGTGGAACTGGGGCGCGCGGGTGGGTCGTGCTGTGCTCAGGTGTGCTGGCGAGTGGGAGGAGAGGGGGGCGTGGCTGGCTCAGGTGTGGGGGAGTGCGTCACAACACTTCATGGGGTGATGGGAAGGGAGGGATGGGGAGAGGAGTGCTGGGGATGGATGGACGTG
>NC_087154.1:8877500-8887500 GCF_035594125.1 Scylla paramamosain
CACTTTTATTTACTTTTTGCCAAAATTTAAACTCAACCAGCAAAGATTCGAAATGGTATGATAACTGAAGATTAATTTCAATGATTTATGAATGAACGCATGACAGATTGTTATCAGAATTTTCAGGAGAATTATCAACAAAGGTAAAGGAATGCAGCAAATCATTCCCAAAACGCGTCCCAGATCCATTCCGCGGGCCGCTCTGTGTGCTGACGACTCAGCGGCGGCCCTTGCTTTTCTTTGGACTGACGCTCTGGCCACGAATGTTCTCAATGCGCTTCCTCTGAATTTTCTGAGGCACTTTTGCCTTAACTTGCATTACCTCTAAGGCGAGTTCAGCCAGCGTGGGCCGTAGCTCGGGGTTCACCATGGCGCAGCGGGATAAGAGGGATGCCAGCAGCCTCTTGAACAGCGAGAACCTGGCGTAATGCACCACGTCACCCATCATCACGCCCAGGCTGAACACGTCACTGGCGCGGCCCAGGGGCAGCCCCTCGAACATCTCAGGGGACCGGAATGAGGAGTATTTCTTCAGGGAGTTTCGGTCCATCCCGAAGAACTCGAAGCTGAAGGGTACACCGATCCGTGTCGCCAACCCATAATCAATGATGTGGAGGGAAGGGCGCGGGTTGGGACCCTGGATCATGATGTTGCTACCCTTCAGGTCGTTGTGGAGGAAGCCTCTGTGGTGGATGTCACTGAGTCGCTGGGCAATGACCACGATGGAGTCCAGAAACCCACCGACCGTACAGTGGTGCTGCACGAAGTCATCGTAGGTGCGGCCGGAGTGAGCTAGGAGGACGGTTGGCGGGTGAAAGCAGACAGCCATGACGCGAGGCGCCCCGCCTGCCCCGTTCAGCTCGGCGGTGACGCGGGCCTCCCACAACATCTGTTTTACGTTCTCCTCGCGCTTCAGCACCTTCTTGATGGTCTTCATGCCATTGCAGGACACGATAGTGGTGCACCCGAAGCTGCCCTCAGCCAGCGGCCTGATTACTTGCAAGGCGTCCATGTCCTCACCACTTAAAAACGGCACCCGCACACGCAGGAACTCCACGTCATCATTGTATATTGCCTCATCCACTTTATTATCCACGGCATCATCCACGGCATCATCATCGTCATCATCATCGTCATCATCCACGTCATCATCGACTCTCGCCTCATCCTCGCCGGCGACGGGCGCGGGTTCCACAGTGTCCATGGTGGAGGCAATCCTCGTCTGGTGGGGAATTGTTCAGGGATAAATATCACAGTGCAGGGCGCCACCACAGAGCACGCCGGCCCTGCACCTCAAGCTGCTCATGACTATATTTTCTGGTGCACACTGGTTATGACCTTCACTCGTTTCGATGTCTGTACTGCATTAACTACTATTCACCATCATTATCATCATCATAATCATTGTCTATTTCCTCAAGTCACTTTTAGCAGCTTTTCGACTGTCGCGACAGTGCAAACGCGCCATTTTTTTTTTTTTCCTGTCTCACAAAACACCCAAGCACCGACTTCCACACACTCATGCACGTTTCCTCCACCTCTACTCCAGACACCTTCACATTAAGTAACAAATGACCAACTCATACACTCTCCCCAGTTTCCACCATCACCAGCTCCATTCACCTTCGCCTTCACTCCCATCACATCACCTCTCCTCCAGCATGCCATCTTAACACATCTTTCTTCCCATCACACTGTCAACTTAACCAGGGTGACGCATCCACCTACTTCATTATGATACCTGACACTAACTACCACTCAAATTCTAAATGTGACTTTTTTTTGTGAGATGACTAAGAGTACGTTATCTTTTGGCTTGTTTTTTATTTCTTTTTCGGCTTCCCTGTTCCCATATTCTCGAAGTGATACCTAAGAAAGAATCAAAGTTAGTGAAAGTTAAAAGGAAGAACAGATCGTCTGCTTCTCTCGTGTTTTATGGGAATATTTAAGTCTCCATGAGGTGTTCCCAGCCCCCTGTCTCTAGTCACTGAGCCGCCACACGATGACACAGCACGGAGAAGTAGGTAAGTACGTAGTAGTAGTAGTAGTAGTAGTAGTAGTAGTAGTAGTAGTAGTAGTAGTAGTAGTAGTAGTAGTAGTGGGGTCAGAAGAACAAGGACAAAGGCAAGAAAATCTACAAAAATAAAATTAACACAAGATGAAGAAAATAAGGAATCCATCACCGCCGCACTGGCTAGACACAAAACGAGAACACCCTAAACTCTACAAATATCCACTTGAGGTAAAACCAGAATGACGGCATGAAAAACTGCGCCTTAAACAAGCCAACAATTCCATAAAGATGAAAAACAATTCAACAAAACGCCAACAATGAAAGAGCAGAAAATCACACTCACTATTCTACATACGACTAAGTTGACTGGCGAACAGGAGAAAAGCAACATAAAACAATCCAGACCTGAGAGAAGGCTACACGTGTTTCAAGGTTGGGAAGTGACAAATGCACAACTGGGCGTCGGAAACGGTCATCTGTCCCATCTTTCATGCTACGCGCTAAATCCCACACTATTGGCAAGAAAGGAACCAAACCCGAACGCTCCGACTTGACCCAGTTACGATTTGCGGTTTTCTTGAGCGATTAAGTTATGTTAGGGAGTTCTATTCGTGTGCTCGTACCCAGCCTAAACACTACGTACAGTACAGCCTCCTCCTCCTCCTCTAACCAAGTCAGCTATGAAAGGGTCAGATAGGCTTATCCCCAGACCTGCCTGTATTCAAGAGGGCGAGCATCACACGGATACACAACAGAGGCGCCTCACTTGCGCTTTTCTTTTTTACATGTCAAGGAGGCCTGTCAGACGAACAGAAAATGAGAGGGAGAAGAGAAAAGAAGAACAAATAAAAAGCTGCTCAACTTGCTGCTCTTTGGTCATGGAAAGGGTTAGCAGAAAATGAAAAAAATAAATAAAAGAAAAATAAATAAAAAAATAATAATAATAATATAAAAGTTGGCCACTTTAATTCTGAACGTGTCTAATACTCCTCTCTTGTAACATTTCAAGCCATGTATCCTCTCTGAGATTGTGTTGCACAAGTCCCACCGCAGAATACCTCCTACAAAGGTTTCTTTTCATTGATTTTACGCATTATAATGATCTGCGTGTATTACTAATGACAAAACACAGTTGCTCTGTTGCCTGTGAAATCCCTGGGAGGATATCCGCGTGCTTGCCCTTCCCTGCTTCTTGAAATGAACTTTCCTTCCTGTTAACTTTTGATAGCAATAGAATGTATGAAAATATGCAGTTTTTCAGAGGCATTTATAGACATTTTCAAGTTTTGTATTGTAAGTTTTATCCACAAGTCACTTTTCTTTTTATTTATTTATTTATTTATTTATTTGCAAAGCAAAGGGAAGAAATAAAACCGTTCAATATGTCGATCACAAAAAATATAGATGAAAATTACTAAAAAACTTGCCTAATTTTGTTCCAAACTTTGGAAAAAAAACACACACACACACAACAGAGACAGACGGACCATTATCAGCAAAATAGTACAAACATACAATAATACAAAAACTCTATAAAGAAATTCTAGTGAGGGATATTTCCCTCACCATCCTGCCACTATTTTTACACAATCTCAGCAACGTTTGGGAGCGACACTGCTAAGTTTACCAGCAACTGAGCTCAGGTTCCGTGCCAGTCGCCTCTCCCTGTAAACAATTCATCACACAATCTAAGTTCTGAGGAGTAAGAGAGAATGGAATCCCAAGAGATGCCAAACTTGAATGAAAGGAGAGAGAGAGAGAGAGAGAGAGAGAGAGAGAGAGAGAGAGAGAGAGAGAGAGAGAGAGAGAGAGAGAGAGAGAGAGAGAGAGAGAGAGAGAGAGAGAGAGAGAGAGAGAGAGAGAGAGAGAGGAGAGAGAGAGAGAGAGAGAGAGAGAGAGAGAGAGAGAGAAGAAGAAGAAGAAGAAGAAGAAGAAGAAGAAGAAGAAGAAGAAGAAGAAGAAGAAGAAGAAGAAGAAGAAGAAGAAGAGAAGAAGAAGAAGAAGAAGAAGAAGAAGAAGAAGAAGAAGAAGAAGAAGAAGAAGAAGAAGAAGAAGAAGAAGAAGAAGAAGAAGAAGAAGAAGAAGAAGAAGAAGAAGAAGAAGAAGAAGAAGAAGAAGAAGAAGAAGAAGAAGAAGAAGAAGAAGAAGAAGAAGAAGAAGAAGAAGAAGAAGAAGAAGAAGAAGAAGAAGAAGAAGAAGAAGAAGAAGAAGAAAACTACAACAACAACAATAATAATAATAATAATAATAATAATAATAATAATAATGATAATAATAATGGTAATAATAATAATAATAATAATAATAATAATAATAATAATAATAATAATGTTTAGGATAATTATGCACTTGAAAATGGCGAAATATGTATGCAAGGATGCAGTAAAAACTGGCAACATGTGCACTTAAACATGCACTTGTAACTATATAAGGAAATTACTCTTTACTGCAGTAATAATACCTTAACCATTCTAGCTTACCAAGTTTAGCAACATCATTTATTTTTCAGTAATTTCCTCAAACGTTTACTTCCCACAAAAACGTATCGCTGAGTCAAGCCACACCATGAAGGTTTGCATCACGGAACCCCATGTTGTCAAAGTCATTTGCACCAGTCCATCACGCACAGCTGCCCAGCGTTCACTATCCGGACATCCACACCATAGTCTGCTGTAAACGCGCTACTGTATGTGGTCCCACTGATTTATGAATAAAATAGGACTTTAACTACTATAACACGTATAATATTCATTAATAATACCCACGAATTTCCATGAATGTGTTCCAAAAAAGAAATTAAGAAAATGCACTCAACCTCAAAAATGGTTAAAATATACGGACATCTGCAGGTGCACATACGCAAATGCAGGATTATCCCATGCCTAATATTACTACTACTACTACTATTACTACTACTACTACTATTAATGATAATAATAATAATAATAATAATAATAAAATAATAATAATAATTATAATAGTAATAATCATCACACACACACACACACACACATACACACGAGCGTATTACTGCACCATCCTGCCACCTGTCATGCACATTGCTATTACACTGGTGCGGGGCGGGAGGGAACCTGAACTGAACCGGAGTTGTATATTATTGACAATGTTGAAGAAGCGGTTTTTTTTTTGTTTTTTTTTGTGCCTACGCTTTCTCTAGTTATTTTTGGTAATAATTATATGATTTCACTTCGAGCCACAGAATTTTCACTTCCTGCACTCACTTTATTACGTATTGTATATTGATAAGTGTCTTTTTATGCCGTGCACAGTGAGACGCTTATAACTGCGGGAGATGAAGAAACTATTTGCATATCTTGCTTGAGACTTACTTAATCCAACAATAATGACGGATATTCTATCTTCTGAACTGAACAGCCGCCACCAGACAAGAAAAGAAAAGTATGTGTTTCATAGTCAAATGTCTGTCGTCCATTCATCACATCAGACATCACGTTGGTGGAGGGAAAAGTTTGGAGATGCGGGGTATCGATCCCCGTACCTCTCACATGCTAAGCGAGCGCTCTACCATTTGAGCTACATCCCCATGTGATAGAAAGGACATCGGTGGCTATCTTAAACAACCCATTCGACGAAGAAAGCACCGTTTAAAAATTAGATTTTTCAGTGTAGTTTTCAAGCCGTGTTTACGGACAGCACTAAATAGTAAACAAGAAAATACAAATATAAATGCCAAGTTCAACACAAGATATTCTCCGCCATCACCGTCCCCCAGCCAGCGGCCCCACCCAAGCCCCGCCACACCCACTGACCGCCTCGCCGCGCCGCCTTTCACCGCAAACAGGTTCACCTTCCCAGAGTCCGCTTCGCAGCCACGTGTTGGCGGCTCAGCGCTGGGGATGTGATGTGCGCGCTGCTGTCTGGCTTCTCGTGCCTATAATTACTCTTTTCCACTACTATTTTCTATAATTAAGCTTCACACTACTGTAAAGTGCACGTTCAAGTTATCTAAGTGGCTCGTATGCTCAAAGGCAGCACCGCGGGGTGTAAGATTAGTTGCCCGTCTTGTGTTAGGTTTGGTAATGAACTTGGATTCTCGTGTTTACTATGACATGGCGTTCAAAACCCCCTTCTCTCACCTCAAAAAAAGTTGAAAAGGCATTTAAATGGACTTTTTCGTTCGCGTTTCGCTTGGAAAGAAAGCGCCCGATGCTTCACACTCCAGAAGGGGATGTAGCTCAAATGGTAGAGCGCTCGCTTAGCATGTGAGAGGTACGGGGATCGATACCCCGCATCTCCAAATTTTTCCCTCAATCAAACTTGAATCCAATAGGAAATAAATGGCAAACGCGTGTAAGACTGCCTTCGCCTATTTGCTAGCGGCCGGTACGAGGCACAGGATGGGAATTATTATGGATAACTAAGATAATCTTAAGTGCCCAAAAAATTACGGACTCTCCACAGAATCTAAAAGAAGTTTTAACAAAATTAAAGAAAAGCCCTCAGAAAAACATCCGCTTACAAAACGTAACAGAATTAGTTATGTTAATAATAACCTAAAATTTGGTCACGAATGCACACACAAATCTGATAAACGATGACGATATTAGGTTCCTATCAAACCGCTCTTCACATTCAGGTCCAGAAATACCCCGCACATACATACATATATCGTTCAGTACAGATCCCTTCCCCCGCCCAGTCACCGCTATAACCATGATGTGCTGCCTTTAGGTTATGTTAGGCTGGGCAAGGTCCAGTCACGTTACATTCCAGTTAGTTTCGGTTAGGTTAGGAGAGATTTCATACAACATAAGGCCGGTTCATTTGCAGCATTTTAGGTTCAAAAGACAAATTTCATTAGGCAAAAATTCGGGTGAAGCTAGAACGAATGCTTAAAAAATATAAATCAAATATGCTGCCTTGCTTAACAACGAAGACCATATCTAAACAATAACACAATACTGCAGAATAAGAGAGTACGGTAAAGTAACACCATATACCATTCCATTACTTTCCCAATGCCAGCAGTAGCCGACTGACGTGAGAGCAATGATAACTGCACGAGTAAGAAGACTTGAAAGTGTCAAGATTACATTCACGTGCTGTATAGGTTATTTTGTCTGTTCCTCCCACTGCTTTTTCCTACGGCTCAGTCACCTTGCGGCCACAAACACATTAGCCATCCACCTTTTCGTAAAAGAATTAAAAAGTTTGAATACGTAAAAGAATTAAAAAGTTTGAATAAGAATGGGAG
The DNA here is from genome assembly GCF_035594125.1 of Scylla paramamosain. NCBI lineage: Eukaryota > Metazoa > Arthropoda > Malacostraca > Decapoda > Portunidae > Scylla > Scylla paramamosain. The sequence goes on from NC_087154.1 coordinate 8,884,751, forward strand.
ACGGGAGAAGACATATATTTAAGACAACCCTTTTAAGCCCATTTTCTTTGACGGGTCCCTGCTAAAATGGGATGACTACTCTATTCCTGAGCGTGGAGGTGTGGAGGATGGCGCGAGGGGGTGAGATAAGATTAGAGACGGCGGTTTTTCCGTGCTGACGCAGAGTAAACCCGGTAAGGTAGTAAGGGAAAGTAGTGAGTCAGGGGATCCTAGGAACCAAATACTGTCTTGCTATCAGACTTCCCGAGTGATGTCACGAGACTGGCGTCATTATGTTGCTTCGTGACAGTGTGGGAAAACTTTAGGCAATATTACTTGTATTTCTTTGTGTGAAGAATTCTCCCTAATGTACAGTGGTTATTTATTTCTAAGAGCAGTAAGTATTTTTGTATTCAGGGAGACCAATACTACAACTGGCAACATTCGTGAGTGATACGTAATTTTGTACCGTACATTAGTGTTCAGCCAATGGTGAGGGAGGAACACACATAACTTAATTCCCCATTACAAAACACATAAATACAAATAACCAAAGGATATATTTTGTTGGTGTGGCTGCCAGTTGTCTCACTATCACAGAGTGCTTCCGGCCGTGGCAGGACGAGGCGATCCTGGCAACATCCTCAGTCATCAGATCACGTCATGGTTAACTTATTATTATTATTATTATTATTATTATTATTATTATTATTATTATTATTATCATTATTATCATATCCACATTGTTGTTTCAGGCAAAAGGGAATCCCAAAGTTTACTAGCCGACGGAGGTAAGGTCCGGCACACCTGATGACGCCATGACGCCGTGCACGTCACTCCCTTGTGCAACAATACAAAGGACAAGGAAAATATCCGTGGTGGTGATATTGTCCAGGCATTCTTAGATAGTAACCTATTAACTTTCCGACAGTAATTACGCACGGTTCCTGCAATTAAAGAGTATCTGTATAGCTAACGTTTTCAAAGTTTTCACCACTACATGATTACCACGAGGTACGAATATTTTTCAATCAGTCTATAGCATAATACGCTGACGAACAACACAAAGTCGCATTAAAGAAAGGGCGTGGCTGTGAGTCGGGCACTCCCTCACCACCACTCACCATGACGTACGTATTCTGGTACAGTCATCAATCAAATTTCACCCACTTCTGATACGAACAAATAAACTCTTATAACTTTATAACCAAATGCTTCAGAGACTGGTACATACTCCCTTACTGAAACTCATTAAACCCTCAAGATGTAAACTTTCAAAGCAACTACCATCTGGGAAAGCTACACAGTTTCCTTGAATGATTTAATGTGTTTTGCTCCTGCGGGTAGTAAAGTAGTGTTTCGTATCCGATAGCTGTAATCAAGGCCTTGATTTTAATAGTGTGAGCGGCAGGAAGGCAGCGCGTAGCGGGTATGCAGTGAGAGAGGGAGAGGCCAGCGGCGGCCTCGATACCGCTTCGCATTCTTGTTCTCTGCAATGCAATTTCAAAACACTAAGCCACAGGCACTTCATATTCGCAACACACACACACACACACACACACACACACACACGAACAAAGACGCCATTACCGCCTTGGTATAAACAGAGACGAGTTCCTACGAATTACATGTCATTAAACAATTTTCTCAACTTTACAATGCACGAGTATCACTCTACACGCAATTCTCATTATGTAAGTTGCATCCATTACGTGAAAGTTTTTTTTTCCAGTAAGTTAATTGTATATTTTAAATCCTGCCGCTCGCAAAAAGTATATGCTGGAGTGCTCCAGACACCGATAAACAATCACGTCAATTTCAGCGCATACACTACACAGCCTCGCCCACATCCCTTACTAGCGCACTCACTTTCCTCACCGCCAACTGTCCAGAGCGTCACGTTAACAATGAAGACATGGCTGGCACAACACATTCAACACATCACACAATAGCACAGCCACACGTTACTTTCACCACTCACCAATTCGCTTTCCAATTCCAGCAAATCCATTACCACGGAATCGCTCACACCGCTCATCAGGAAACTGTTGTAACTTGTAAACTGAGCGCGCAGGTGTGGTGGCGGGCCGGGGACTGGGTGTGCGTGGCGCAGGTGTTCCCAGTGAGGAGAAGCACGTGTTCACCTCAGCTGCAGTGATGGACCTCTACGGGAGCGAGACGCGCGCGGCCCCGGGAGAAACTGAGAGACTGGGGCAAGGTCGCGGCCCTCGCTGGAGACAAGGCCGCACCAGTGAGGTAAAACATGACCATTTATTTCATTCCTTCGATTTATGGATTTGTCAAACACCTTAACCTAACCGTACACGCTGATACTGATGCTTACAGAATACAACAGTGACATGTAACAGTGTTGATATGAATACATAGAAAAAAAATCAGATAAAAGCGAAATTAAAAATCGCACCAGTTCAGTACAGAGGTCACGGGTCATCCCTCCCCTCATACACTCCCCTACTTCTCTTATTCCCAAGGGGGCCACTCCTCTTCCACCCGCCTCCTCCCCTCACCCTCTGGTCCGTCATCCCTGTGGCCCCATACTCTATTCCTCTACTCCTTGGTTTTAGCTTCCTGCCCCATCAACCACCTCACCTCAGCCACCTGCCCTCACATGCCTCACCCCCTGCTACATGTATCCCTACCTCGCCTTACCAGTCTTCAAACTAAATTAAATTTATCCTAATTCAACACAACTCTGCCACACACACACACACACACACACACACACACACACACACACACACACACACACA
>NC_087154.1:8890000-8932500 GCF_035594125.1 Scylla paramamosain
ACTACTGCTGCTATTACTACTAAACTTTTATTTTCGTTAAGTTAACTTCAAATACAGTAGAGGAAATCATCAGCTTAAATAATCTCTCTCTCTCTCTCTCTCTCTCTCTCTCTCTCTCTCTCTCTCTCTCTCTCTCTCTCTCTCTCCTCTCTCTCTCTCTCTCTCTCTGTCTCACATTCTGCCAACCACACACACATACACACAAAAAAAAAAAAAAATAAATAAATAAATCATCTCTTTACATTAGATTTCGTTATTGTTCTGTGTTGGTAAAAGTTGCTGCCGGACAACTGGTGCAGGATGATGCGTGCAATATGAAGTAGTCTGATACAAGCGCTGCATATCCCCGCGTGCTGCTGCTCCAGGCTGGCGTGGAGTGCAGACGACAGCACAACAGTCACCTTATGCCCACAACAGACAGACTGGATAGTAGATAGACACGTCCGAAGTAAAACTATCTCATTTTCGTCACCTTGCCGTGAGAGGAATACAGCAATGTGATTCTGTACAACTAATAATAAGCTGTGGTTCACTACAACTAATAAAAAGCAGAATAATAGAACTGTCTGTGTTTTCATGCAAAAAATAAATAAATAAATAAATGATAAATAAATAAATAAATGAAAATACTGAACGTATGTACAATTATCACGTTCACCTTCACTTAAGGAGTCATATCTTCTTACATAAATTAATTCACAGTAGTCTCAGTTTATCGTGAAAAAAAACATAGGTTTATTTTTTTCCTTCATAGTTTTATCTTTTTTTCTTTACTAATACTAACGATATTACATGTTACTCAAATAAAACACTTGCCACATGACGCTAATTCCAGACCTCTCATGCTGACACTAAGTGTTCCGACCTACTTGTCAGAATTATTTATCGAATCTTAGAATGAAATCTAGAACCCGAACTCTAATTCTTTGTCAGCATGAATGGGCGGAGCAAAGTAGGGCACAGAAGTGTGGCGCGTCACTCACTCACGGCAGGCAGGAACACCTCTGTGGTCAATGAGGGCACTAGGTAAATTAACACTTTCGAGAATATAAGCAACTTGTTCTCCCACATATACGAAAATGAAGTATTTCAAAGACAAAGAAAAAATACTTCCTCTCACTTCACTACTTCCCGTGTGGTCTAGTGGCTAGGATACGCGGCTCTCACCCCGCGAGGCCCGGGTTCGATTCCCGGCACGGGAAAATTTTTGAAGTGATACAAGAAAATTCCCATACATGATGCCAATAATAGTACTGATGATAGTGCTGGTGAAACGACGACATCATTATTATTTGACATGATCATGTTGTTAATCCTCCATTTGCAGAACAGCATGACGGCATGAGAGGAAAGAGAGAGTGAATGAAGTAATCAAGATGTTGGGAAGAAAAGGAATGAAGAAATAGGAAAAAAAAAAGAGTAGGAAGATGAGAGAAGAGAGTAAAGAAATAAGTAGTAGTATAAAGATTGTACTAGTAAGACTGTAGAAGAAATACAAAAATTAGGGATACAAGATGAGGGAGGAGAACAAGTTAACAACATAATGGATACGGTGAAGGGAGAACACACTCTCTCTCTCTCTCTCTCTCTCTCTCTCTCTCTCTCTCTCTCTCTCTCTCTCTCTCTCTCTCTCTCTCTCTCTCTCTCTCTCTCTCTTGTAACCCACACATGGTGACCAAACTAAGGGAGAAATAGTTACAAAAACATAATATCTACTCGACACAATTTCTCTCTCTCTCTCTCTCTCTCTCTCTCTCTCTCTCTCTCTCTCTCTCTCTCTCTCTCTCTGAAAAAGATACCTAGTAATAAAAACACAACAATGCTAAGGATACACGAGTGCGCTCAGCTATCGGTGTGTAATTCAAATCCAGTTTTAATGAAGCGATGAACGCGATTTACTGACAACAACAACAATGGCCGATGATAACAGGACACCGATAATTGCACGGCGGGAGAAAACAAAGCACTGCAACCGAGAACGTAACGCGAGGGAGGAAGGGAGGGGCGGGAAAAATAACGAGACTATTTAGAGAAAGTGCAGTGAAGCAAAAAAAAAATAAATAAATAAATAAATAAACAAATAAATAAATAAATAAATAATAAAATATGTGGAAAGGAGTGGGAGGAAAGGAGAGAAATGTAATGCTGAAATGGGTTTAAATGAAATAATTTAATATTTTGTGATTAAGACGAAAATATAACTGACGGGGGGAAAAAAAAAATCAGGTGTTTTGAGAAAGTACAAAGGAGAAAAGGTTTAAAAATTGAATAATTAAAACACTTGAAAATAATTATCTAAGAATGTTGTGACTAGAAATGAAGACCAGATTTGACAAAATGTAACCTGAATGTCAGAAATTTCACAGAATACTGATTCAGTCATATAAGTGGAATGAATAGCAAGTAATTCATGTGGTTTTTTAATCCGTCTTGGAAGATTTAAGAAATTAGTGACTTGTAAAACTACTAAAACTAAACTGGCTTATTCTTTTGGTTCTCCCTCTGTGTCTTTTTAAGATCGGGACTATGAGCTGGCTTCTCTTTACTTTTTTTTTTTTTTTCCTGCGCCCTCAGCCACCTGTTGCTGCTTCGTCGGCGACGACCGCCACCACCACCACCACCACCACCACCACCGCTACCACTTCTGCTCCTACAATAGCACGCAGAAATTCAGGCGGAGTAATGCAGTATCATCACGAAATAAAACAGGGAAATGGCAGACATAGGTATACTATTATATATAAAAAAAAACAAAAACAAACGCGCGTATCGTAATGGAAGCCACACTAGAAAAAAGGAAAAAGAGAAAAGAAACCTAACTACATGTAAGCATGTAAGTTCATGAAACAAGACACGCATGAGGGAAACATTACTAAAAGTATATAAACGTGAGAGATATAAACATTCCATTACGAAGCAGAAATCTTTAACTCAAGCGTAACTAAGGAGCAGAAAAAAAATGCATGAAATAAGATTAAATGAAACATTTCCAAGGGCGGACTGGAACTCAATGAGCACGCTTTACCTACTTCATGACTAAGAGGACGGGAGGGAGGGAGGGAGGGAAGGAAAAGGAGGAAGGTTAAAATAAAAAGGGAGAAAAGTAATAAAGAATCAATGAAAGAAAGAAAAAGAAAGAAAAGTAAGAAAAGAAAGCAAAGAAGAATGCCTGAATGGATGGAAGGTGAATGAATGAAAGAGGGAAGGAAGAAAAGAATTAAAGGAGAATATGAAGGAAGAGACGAAACTGTATGAGTGAACAAAAAAAAAAAAGAAAGCAAAACGGAAACTAGGAAAGACTGGAAGAAAAGACATGAAAAAAAAAAAGAAATACTAAAAGGATAAGAGAGCAGCAGCAGCAGCAGCAGCAGCAGCAGCAGCAGCAGCAATAATAGTAGTAGTTAAGAACGACAAAACATCACGAGCATACTTCAGCAACATAATTACAAACACAAAAACAAGCGCGCGGAGTCACAATTCTCCGAGGCGTGTCAAGTTCCTTCATTACACAAAGAGAGAATCATGCAGTGTACTGAGCAGCGAGTCCAGCCATACAATACGAGCAACACACACATTATAGACATGTGTAGTACGTTTAGTTGCTTCCCTGCCGTCCCACAGCTGCCAACACACACACACACAACACACACACACAGCCCCTCACTCATCCCCTACACCGCTAAAACACAATCAGAAAAAAAAAAATAGGTCAGCAGGCAACACAGTCATACAGAAACCACGTAAAAAGTTAACAAACTGCACTAAAGACATACAGAAAGTGAACCAAAACCACAGTGGCTGTCTCGAACCACTGGTTAAACAAGCTTGATAAGAACCCGAGAGAGAGGAGGCAGCAGCTAGAGAGGGAGAGAGGAAGTAGGTAACGAGGTACTGTGCCTGCTGTGAACTGGGAACAGAGAGGCGGAGCAGGACGGTAGACAGAGACTAACAGTTACGTTAGCACGTGAACTGTCTTATCTTGGGTGTAGCCTCGATGACTCAAAGGAGAGAGGGCAGGAAGTGAGACGGAAGGGAAAGGAATGGAGGGAGGGAAAGGAGGGAGGATAATAAAAGCGTCTGGTTACTTAATGGACAAATTAATTAAGCGCGTAGAGGACATTAAGTAAAAGTTAACTACGTAGTAAACAGGTATTTATATGCAAGTGTACCTTGCAGTTAAGTTCTACAGCACATGTATGTAGGTTCTCTCTCTCTCTCTCTCTCTCTCTCTCTCTCTCTCTCTCTCTCTCTCTCTCTCTCTCTCTCTCTCTCTCTCTCTCTCTCTCTCTCTCTCTCTCTCTCTCTCTCTCTCTCTCTCTCTCTCTCTCTCTCTCTCTTATATCATGTATAAGCTAAAGGAATTGAACAGAAAACGCCATACACACACACACACACACACACACACACACTGTAATGAAGAAGGGTAGATGTTAATATAATAAAAAAAATAACATAACGAGTGTCATTAGCATATCCTTCCCTTTTTTTTTCACAACGAAACAAAATACAACGAAATTTCAATACCTTCGTCTGCAAAAATCAAGAGGCAGGATCATCGCCCAGCAGTACAACAATTGTAGTTGCGTGCTCTGCGTACCATAGTGAGGCAGAATCAGTGGTCTAACAAAGCAAGACGAGACTGCGAGTATAAAGTAGTCCCGATCCAAAGTCTGTTTTAGCCTTTTCCCTCATTCTTAAATCGTCTAACCTGCAAACCGTCTCCTGAAAATCTGCCAACTGATACAATTTAATCAGAGGGTGTATGACTAAGAGATAATGGAAGTGGAAATGTGTGTGGCAGGTTACTCTACTCCTAACCTTTATGTCTTTCCTGGCCCTACCAGTAGAAACACTGCGACGTGGCCCTTCATCTGACCCTCATATGTGGCAGAGCTAATATCACGCACTTGCTAAAAATATCCTTCCTCCGCGTCATGTATGGTGTGCTGCATAAACAAAAGGAAATGAGACTGAGTTACGGCGCCGCAACAACGAAGTAATATGACACGAGTTGCAAGACAGCGCTACCTCTTCGACCGAAAAACTATCATAAGCTAGATCGAACCTCACAACCATTAACAACAGAACGTAGGTGTAATTAATATAACTTATCTGCACTTATCTACACGTGAAGTCATAAACGCTACGGAGACGAGCAATCTGTATACTTAATCCTACCCACTACAGCACAGAGCCATAGAGTATGAGGGTTTGATGCAGGTATCTAAATGGGCGTAAGAGGTATAACAAGCATGACGTAAACATATCCTTAGGGTTTACAATCATGATGGTTACTAACACGTTCAAGCTAGACATAGTAACCGAGTGGGATTTAAAAGAAAGATACAAGATGAAGTTGGTTTTGGAGTAAATGATTGCAATAGATCCGATAATTGATTTGTTTGTGCCAAGTCAAGATTATATAAATTTACGAATAGGGATGATTGTTAGATACAGGCATGTATACTTCATAAAATCACTTCTGTAGTATGACTGTCAAGTTCAATGACCGAAACTTGGTATAATCTCGTATATTTTATACAGGGACTGCCTGTGTAGCCCTGCCGGTTTCTTGCAGATTCCCGTGAGTTTTTGTGTCCCTACCACGAGACAAGGAGTGGCGGGACAAACACACTGCAATAACACCCTTCTGCATGTAGAACGTAGTCGCAAACATAACGAAGAAAGGAATCGTCTGGCCTAACCTTACGCACTACACTTACATCACAGGTAATGATCCAACATTTTTTTCCCGCCGCCTAACAATACTTCAAATACTACAACAAGTACTGTCCTGCTTTTTAAAGGAGCTTGGGAACCTGATACAAAAAGTGAGTAAGTATGCAAATACTTAAGTGATTGACTAACTGAATGAATTAATCAATAAGAATGAATGAATGAGTAAATAAATGAATGAATGAAGAAATAAATTAATAAATAAGTGAAAGTGGTTCATCTGTCACTCCCCCTCCCCGCAAAAAAAAAAAAAAAAAGAAAAAAAAAAGTTGAAAAGAAAACGTTTCTAATCGGGTCGGCCGATTTACTTCCCGCAGTGCCTTGATACTGACAGTCCTCCTCTCAAACAGCCGCAGTAAGGTATAAAGCGCAATCAGATGAGATTTCCTGTCTCAACTTGATTAGCCTCTTTAGGAACACTTCGTCTTCAAGGAAACTATGCGTGACACAAGGTACAAATGACACAAGATGCAAAGACTGAGATTCGTTGCTTGTTTGCAGACTGTCAACACTTTGGGGCGGTTGACAAGTGCCTTTGCCGTGATGGGGTCTCATGCGTGTGGTTTCAGTAGCATAAGTGTATTCCTGAGGTCACTGTGTGTAGGTTTGTGTGTTCTGTGTCGTGTGTTGCATCTTATGTCTCTGTAAAGTCCTGTGGTGTGTGTTGTGTGTGGGATGTTGTGTCTTGTGCCTATACAATGCTTTATGTGCTGCGTGTAGTATGTGTCTTGTGTGTCTATACTGTGTGTGTGTGTGTGTGTGTGTGGGGGGGGGGGTGGAAGGGGGCGGTTGGTTGGTGGGTAAGTAAAGTGTGACCGCTGAGTCTGAAAAAAAAAGAAAAAAAGAAAAAAAAAAAAAAACTCGGCTCCTTATTTCTTATGCCAAAAAATAACCCAACGAGAAGAACAGCAAGTTAGCAATGGAGGATGTAAATGGTTTCAGTTACAACCATACAGAGGCCAACAAGCTTCCCTTTTACTGACGCCGACGAGAGGAACAATAAGGAACAGTGAATGGACGATGTTAATGTATCCCAATATAATACTAAGGGTCATAAAACCTAATCATTCACACATAAAAACCGCCGACTGTGTTGTAATTCCTTTCATATGCGGTTTGTTTAGCATACAGGAATAGAAACATGTCTGTACTTGTCCGATGCAGGTGCCCGCTGTTAAAAACTACAGGAGATTGCAAATTATTAGAGGACACTACATTCATTTCAGTAGTTTGGTTTGCGCTGTATTACTAAGTTGATTTCATGCTCTCTCTCTCTCTCTCTCTCTCTCTCTCTCTCTCTCTCCTCTCTCTCTCTCTCTCTCCTCCTCTCTCTCTCTCTCTCTCTCTCTCTCTCTCTCAGTACACGAAGCAAATATATAGGGTGATGCACTGATAACGAGAGAGAGAGAGAGAGAGAGAGAGAGAGAGAGAGAGAGAGAGAGAGAGAGAGAGAGAGGAGAGAGAGAGAGAGAGAGAGAGAGAGAGAGAGAGAGAGAGAGAGAGAGGAGGAGAGAGAGAGAGAGAGAGAGAGAGAGAGAGAGAGAGAGAGAGAGAGCAGAGCCACCACACCACACCCGGCAATCTAGCATTCTTAAAGGTCAGTACCCTCGTGTCGCAAGGGCGCGCAACCCCCTATGGCGCCCCGACGCTGGTTATAAGGCGCCCTTCCTTCACCCACCGTGCAGTGAGGCCCAAACCTTCCTCCCCGCCGACAGAAGACCCACGAGAGCACGATGCGGACGGTGAGTGGTGGTAGTAGTAGTAGTGGTGGTGGTGGTGGTGGTTGGTAGCAAGAGGTAGGGCAAGACATGGTGCAGTATGGTAAGGTACGCAGTGGTGGTGATGGCGGTGGATAGGAAGGGATGATGGGTGAAGACAGGGCAAGGCAGGGCAGGGTAAGGAGTGGCAGGTTAGAGTGAAGTAGGGTTATGTGAGGTAAGATAAGGAGAGTTAAGGTTAGGTAAGGTAAGGTAAGGTTAGGTTAGGTTAGGTTAGGTAAGGTAAGGTAAGGTAAGGTAAGGTAAGGTAAGGTAAGGTTAGGTAAGGTAAGTTAGGTTAGGTGTCGTATATTAGGCAGGATCAGTTCGCGGAATGATGTTACAGTTCATTCATTCTTTTCTGATCTGCGCGGAATTTTTCCTTCGTCGTTTTTTTTTCGCATTTTTCTTCTACAAAGCAATGCCGCTCTCTCTCTCTCTCTCTCTCTCTCTCTCTCTCTCTCTCTCTCTCTCTCTCTCTCTCTCTCTCTCTCTCTCTGCTTCACTCATTAATTTTGTACTACCTTTTTCGTGTTGCTTTTTTTTTTCGCTCTTAAACTGTCTCTTTTTCGCAGTCTCTTATCTTTTCATCCGTCCTTTTTTTCCTTTCTTTCTCTCACTGTGTCGTGCTGGAGTTGACTCAATGCATTCGTTATATATCTTGTCTATATATTATATCTTTACCGTTAAATTTTTCAAACCCCTCGTGGGTCGTGGACGAAGAGAAGGTGTGACGGTCAAGTTTTGTTATTTCTTCGTATGATAATGACAGTGACGAGTGGCTGTTCTCATATATCTGGATCAACACGTGCCATGTTTTTGGTGACAGCAAGCATAACGGAGAATACTGACAACATAGGTTTTCCTCCCCAGCAGAAACGCGCCACAGCACCTCTTAGTTGGGGCACAAAAATATCAGTCATCCCGAAAGAAAAAGCGCAGAGAAAGAGAGTAAAATGAAGTGATTAAAATTTTCTTGCGTGGCAACAACAAAGGTCATATGGCGCTGAAATATCAAATTGTATTAAAGTGCTAGTAATGTTAAACTGAAAGGTAAGAGTAGCGAAAATAAGATATAGTTCAAATAAAAAGAGAGAGAGAGAGAGAGAGAGAGAGAGAGAGAGAGAGAGAGAGAGAGAGAGAGAGAGAGAGAGAGAGAGAGAGAGAGAGAGAGAGAGAGAGAGAGAGAGAGAGAGAGAGAGAGCAATATTTAGACAAAAATGCTACGCACAGAAAGGAAAAGAAAAAGAAAACAAAATGCAACACAAAAGATTACAGGAAATTAAAATAAAGGGGAGAGAGAAAGAAGGGGAAAAGAGCGAGAAAAATATGAAACTGAGAGGACAGAGCAAAAAGCGAAACTTGACCAAAAATAAAGGGAAAAAAAAAATAATTCGGTGACCTAGTACTCTTTTTTTCAGAGCTGGAAGGGGTGAACGGCAGTAGTTGCTAAATGTATACGTAAACAGAGGTCACCAGTACTTGAAGCTGTACGTAAGTTAGTTTGTAATCAGCCAGGCACCGGAACACTCCATTATGTTTGTGTTCACGACAGCATTCCTTCATTTTTTACGTATATGTGTTGTGTTCAGCGAAGCACCACAACACCACATTTTATACTCGTACTTCTGAAAATCAACCACAGCTCTTCCTCTTCTTTTTATTTTGTTTTCGATATCAACCATTTCGATGTTTGATATTCTCCATTTGTTGCAGCGCTCGAAAGCTATCAAACAATCAATTAATTAAGCAAGCATTCATTCATTCATTCAATCAATCAATCAATCAATCAACCAATCATTTAATCAATAAATCTTCCTCCTCCTCCTCCTCTTCTACCAACGTCGTGTTTCTGTTCCTCCGATCATCGTTTTCGCTATGCTCATTATCCTTCACCTCCCCTCATTCCTTCTCTCCCTCCTGCTATGCTGCTGTTCCCTCTGTAGGTATATATGTAGTACAGAACTATGTACACCCATACATGTGCGTGAAGGTAAATAACACGATCCCAATATGTCCCGTAGCCTGTATAGGAGTGTGGTTCATGAGATTTGGGTCAGAATTCTTAAACGCTTTGGGTTCTCACCAAGAATATTTTCAAGACTTGAGGCCTGTCCACACGAAGAAACATTACTTGGAAACAATGTTTACAAACAGTTTGCAAACAGTTTCTGAGAAACAGTTTTCAAACAGTTTGGAAACTGTTTCCAAACAGTTTCCTGTCCAGACATCAATTGCCGTCCTGCCTGCGATGAGTGTAGAGGTTGCTGCAGCAGCCTGTAGTTTACTTGACACTTTTGATAAATTCATGGAAGGACAAGAAAAAGAACAAAAAAAAAAGATGGGCGAGGAATTTTTTTTAAGAAAAAGGAGCCTTTTATGGTGACTTGCTTCTTGCGGATTGAGAGTAGATGAAGCTGGCTTCACCAATTTTCTTCGGATGTCCACGACTGATTTTGAAACACTTTTACAGATGTGGCTCCCACAGGTTGAAATTTCACATTTTACAATAAATAATTTCTTAAATCCTTAAAAAAGATATTTCAGATCTTCAAAAATACTGACAATCTGGCAACACAACTGATTCATCGTCACCTTCGCCGCGCGCGCGCGCGCGCGCACGCACGCACGCACGCACGCACGCACGCTGGCACGCACGCACACACACACACACACACACACACACACACACACACACACACACACACAAACTGTTTCCCATTCTGGATGGGAAACAAATACGTTTGAAAGATTGTTTTCAGTTTGCAAAAAAGTCTGCAAGTTGTTTGCAATTTGTTTGCGGTTTGTAAACACTGTTTCCAAACAATGTTTCCTGGCGTGGGCAAGCCTTTAGAGATAATAATAATTTATATCGGGTTTTCATGAGTATTTTTCTTTTGTACGTGCAGAATCCATGTTTATGCATCAAGAGAACCATGAAAACATTTGAAATCTTCATAAATTCTACTATAGCATGTTAAAAGCAGTCAAGATAAGATATCGAACCTTTTAACAATACGGATCTTGAACATACGACCCGTGTTTTCATGATGTTCATCGTGGCCTTGACTGAAACAAGACACAGAGAGGCCCACTGTAATGACTGGCAGGTTTACAATAACTATGATACGCAATAACTGAAAAGATTCCATGGAAAGCATTCAGAGTTTAATGAATGAATCCCCACCGGCCTGACTGATAGAATGACGGAATGAACCCCTCGATCAGCTGGTCCTTTTACGGCGCGGCTCGGATGACCAATGTAATGTATTCGCAAATGGGATAAAAGTGAAATATTGAGGATAGTAGAGGGTAACAAATATATTCACAAATTGGTGTAAGCATTTTTAAGGGTGTAATAATTTTTAAGAGTGGTTATGTTAAAATATAAAGAAAAGTAATAAGGGTAGTTATGTTAAAATGTAAAGAGAAATAAATAAATAAAGAAAGAAAGAAAGAAAGAAGAAAGAAAGCAAAATAGTAGAAAAATGACTGCGAGTAGTTAAGGTTCAAAAGTATACAGAATTGAACTGTAGAAGGTTTTAAGTTCATGTCATGATTTTCATTTATATGTGCAGTACGTACTTTACACACACATACATACACACACATACACATACACACACACACACACACACACACACCACACACCACACACACAAAAAAAAAAAAAAAAAAACAGATTTCAGGTTAATACTCTACACTGTTCCGCCTCGATTAATAAAAAAAAATGAATAAATAAATAGATAAATAAAAACTATCACCATTACGTCAGCAACAAAATGAAAACACCATAAACGAATATCAAACTAAACAACGTATAAAACAAACAACGTTATTTCTTTTCCACCATTTACTAAGCAAACAAGCAGGTTTATCTGTAAGTACCCACACATGACCCACAGAATCATTGCACAACGCATGCTTAAGCTCAGAACACTTTTACTATTTTACAGTTCATTCTCCTTGCGATGCTGGGGCTGACGACACCCATGCCCCAGTACTTTTACCCCGCCCCAGCCTTGCCCCAGCCTGCCCACAACCATGCTGCTCCTTCCCTGCTCCGTATTCGCCATACCCTACCACAGTCCAGCACCTCGCCAGCCCACGCCAAGGCATCAGCCGCAATGCCACGCACCGCCTCCTCTCCCTCCTTCATTGCGCTGCCTCACGTGAAAACCATCGTGACTCGCGCCGCACGAGATCATTCTTTCCTGTCTTCTCCCCATACAGAGCAAACAATCCTAACTTCTGATTCAGCACACTCAACCCCTAGCTCTGCCAAACACTCAGCCCCTAACCCCGACAATCAATCGACTCCCATCACTGAAGCACACTCAGCCACAGCCACAATTCCTGTCTCCGTCATACACTCAGACCCTACCCTTGCTACAAAATCATTTGATGGAAAACAATCGACAGAAGCTGCCATACACTCAGCAGAGCCTGTCCTCGCCAGACACTCACCAGACGCTGAAGTTGCCAAATCCTCAGCAGATCCTTCCCCAGCCAAACATTCGGTAAACCCTGTTCCTGCCAAACATTCAGCAGACCCTGTCCCTGTCACAAATTCAGCAGATCCTGCCCTTGCCAAGCACTCAGATCCTATCCCTGCCAAAAACTCAGTAGATCCTGCCCTTGCCATAGACTCTGTAAGACCGGATCCTACCACAGATTCAAAACAACCTGCACCTTCCGAGCACTCCGACCCTCCCACTACTAAACACTCAGCAGACCCTGTCAAACACTCAGCAGACCCTGCCCCTGCCAAACACTCAGCAGACCCTGCCCCTACCAAACACTCAGCAGACCCTGCCCCTGCCAATCACTCAGCAGACCCTGCCCCTGCCAAACACTCAGTAGACCCTGCCCCTGCCAATCACTCAGCAGACCCTGCCCCTGCCAAACACTCAGCAGACCCTGCCCCTGCCAATCACTCAGCAGACCCTGCCCCTGCCAAACACTCAGCAGACCCTGCCCCTGCCAATCACTCAGCAGACCCTACCCCTGCCAAACACTCAGCAGACCTTGCCCCTGCCAAACACTCAGCAGACCCTGCCCCTGCCAAACACTCAGACCCTACCCCTGCCAAACACTCAGCAGACCCTGCCCCTGCCAATCACTCAGCAGACCTTGCCCCTGCCAAACACTCAGCAGACCCTGCCCCTGCCAAACACTCAGACCCTACCCCTGCCAAACACTCAGCAGACCCTGCCCCTGCCAATCACTCAGCAGACCTTGCCCCTGCCAAACACTCAGATCCTGTCCCTGCCAAACACTCAGCAGACCTTGCCCCTGCCAAACACTCAGATCCTGTCCCTGCCAAACACTCAGCAGACCCTGCCCCTGCCAAACACTCAGACCCTGCCCCTGCCAAACACTCAGACCCTGCCCCTGCCCCTGCCAAACACTCAGCAGACCCTGCCCCTGCTAAACACTCAGCAGATCCTGCCCCTGCCAAACACTCAGACCCTGCCCCTGCCAAACACTCAGACCCTGCCCCTGCCCCTGCCAAACACTCAGCAGACCCTGCCCCTGCTAAACACTCTGCAGACACTGCCCCAGCCAAACACTCAAATCCTGCCCCTGCTAAACACTCTGCAGACACTGCCCCTGCCAAACACTCAGATCCTACCCCTGTCAAACACTCTGCAGACCCTACCCCTGCCAAGCACTCAAATCCCGCCCCTGCCAAACACTTTGCAGATCCTGCCCCTGCTAAACACTCTGCAGACTCTACCCCTGCCAAACACTCAGATCATATCCCTGCCAAACACTCAGCAGACTCTGCCCCAGCTAAACTGTCAGTAGAACCTGCCCCTGCTGAACACACAACAGACCCTACCCTTCCCAAACAGCCAGTAGACCCTGTCCCTGCCAAAAATGCAGATGTTGTCGTTGTCTCTGCAAAACACTCGAGTCCTGCTCCTACCAAAAAATCCGACCCTAATCCTACCAAACACTCAGCAGATCCGGGCCCTTTCAAAGACTCAGCCCCTGCCCTTGCCAAAAACTTAGGTCCTGCCCTTCCCAAACACTCAAATCCTGTCCCTGTTCCTGCCAATCACTCAGATCCTGCCTCTGCCAAACACTCGGACCCTGCGCCTGTCAAACATTCAGCAGAACCTGCCCCTGCCAGACAACCAGCTAACCCTTCCCCTGCCAAACACTCAGATACAGTCCCTGCCACTGTTACACACTCAAAGCATGATCCTGCTTCACACTCAAGAACACCCTTTACCAGACACTCAGCCCCTGCCCGTGCCCGTGCCGCTAGCAGAGGCAAATTCAGAGTTCCACATCCTGTCATACACAAAGCATTCTCAGCCACTAAACATTCAGCTTTTAACCCTGCCTCACATCCAACCTCATCATCTGCTCTATCTCGTACCCCTGCCACACACTCAGCCCCTACACACGTCCCTATCCTCCTCGAGGAACGGACTCACAAAGTAGCGGGCAACCTCACAACATTCTCATACCACGTGGTCGGCGGGGACGGCACGAGGATCAGCGCGGCGGGGAGCGGCGGCCTCTTCACCCCCCTGGAGATTGTCGGCAATTACTCGTGAGTTGATTTTCTTGTGGCGTTCAGGCACTTTTTGTTCATGGAAGTGGGATACTCGCCAGGGGCAACAAAAGAATAAAAAAATAAAAATGAGATGTCAGTCACAGGTTAGTTAGTTCCCTTACAACATTCAGGTAGTTCCATTAGCTTCCTTCTAACATTCGGATAGATGGATTCGTTCCCATAACATTCAGGTAGGTAGCTGCATTAATTTTCTTCAAACATTCAAGTAGTTACGCTAATTTCCTTCAAACATTCAGATAGTTGAATTAGTTCCTTCATAACACTCAGGTAGTACTGTACTTAAGATTGTTTCCTTCGAACATTCAGGTAGTTATGCTAGTTTCCTTCGATAATTCAAGTAAACATGCTTTGTAGTTCCCTCCTACCATTCATGTGCATAGTCTGGCTGAAGGAATGAAATATCACAAGGAGAGAAGTCATCTAGCAATTACACAAACTTTTCGTCTCATGAATTCTCCTGTAACATGCGGACTGCCTTCATTCACTCCGCCATATATGATGAAATGGTCGTTTACGAGTGGTTCCATAGTTACCATTTTGTATTTGCTGACACTGCCTCGCACCATCCAGCAGTCTCACATAATAGCTCTTTTTTACATCTTTATTGTGGCCCACCTTATTAATGCAAAAGTACGCGAAGGAACAAAACAGCAAAACGAGTGCTTGGAGGATTATAGCATGCAAGGAAGCAACACAAGGGCGTGAGTAAGTAGACATCGCGATCATGCCTTTGGAGATGTTAGTAAAAGGCGTCATAGAGAGATAGAGGAATAAGAGGAACAGAAATAATAAATAATAATAACACTCACCAAGCAACTTCCTTCCAGCTATCCAATGGATGACGGCAGACACTTCCAGCTGCACTACACGGCGGGCGTGGGCGGCTTCCACCCCGTGTACACCATAAGCCGTGGTTACAGAAGCCGAAGGTAGCGACGAGTCTTGTACCATGGTTACAGAAGTCGAAAGTAGCGGTGGCCCATGTACACTGTTGGGATGTCCACTCGCCCACAGACTCGGAGGCACCATACAGACTTTGGATTGTACGGGCGCTCACTATGGGTGGGGGTGAGAAGCGAAAGTCTATTGTTAGAATGTTCATGAAAATCATAATAAAAATTCGTTTCCTTCGATCACAAAAAAAAAAAATACCTAACAGAGAGCTATTTTCTTGAACCTATAAATCAATGGAATAAAGTCACGAATAAATCACATGACCGGGATAATAATGAGTGACCTTCATTTGACTTCCGAGGATGACGGAGTAAACAAACCAACGCGGGCGGTGGATTGAAACCTTTGAGCTTCCCTAACAAATATGAGCCAGGATGGGTGCTCCTACTGGCCCCCAGAGGCAGTATACACCTTGCTGGAGCTGGTCAAGCATCGTGATGTGCTGTGGCAAATCACCCATCCAGACTACTACAAGAAAAACATCAAAAGAGGTCTCTTCAATAAAATCTGTGAGAACCTGAAGGTCGCCTATCCGGAAATGGACTTTTTGGACACAAGTAATGCTTTATTTATCACACGAATAATTACATTCATTGCTGACTGTTAGACTTATTGGGTCCTTTGTGGCCCCCAATATGATACACCTCATTTCTTTTTTTATGCCATCATTGTCATACGTATGCGCACCGTGTGGGATGCATCAACACCCCCTCCCACCTTATCTCGGCCACTTGCATCCTGCTACTGTGCTAGTTTTGAGGGTGTACATGCTAGTTATGTAGGAGTGTGTACTTAACATTCAGGATATAGTACTGTGGTATATGTGTCAGTCTGGATATTGTGGGGTTAGGTTATGTGGCTCTGATTCATAACGCCACATCCCTGAGGTAATCAGAACTATTTAATTGGTATATCTTTTCATCATACTGATCATTTAAGGAACTGAACAGAATTAACAAATAAAATTAATTGTAATGGGATTTTTCAACATTTCACAAAGGGCTTGGTATCAGCCACTTACACTGTGGCTTCAGCCCTGCCATACCCTGTCTTTTACCTGTGAGCCACACCAACAACCAAAAACTGTTTTGGTTGACTATGATTGTAACTTTTGCTTTAAAAGGGACTGCCGATCAATGCAGAAGCAGCAGCAGCTCTAAAGTGTAGACTGTATGACAAGACTTGAATCAGTCATACTATAGATCTTTTTGAAAACTGTGATACCCGTAAGTGGCTGGTGTTTGAGAAATTACGAGAAATTGGGACAACATTAAAGGAAGTACATCAATTCTGGCAACATCCTTAATTGTTTTGCTGGCAGGAGGTTGTTATGTAGTAGTTTTGAGGCTTTACATGGCAGTTGCAGGATGAAATTCATAGGTACCAGGAAGCCCAACAGGTGAGAGAGAAGCCAGGCTAAGCTGGCCATGGGTGGCTTGGCCAGCTAATTGTTGGCTGATGAGTTAAGCATTTCTTCACCTTTAGGCTTGAGACAGTATTTCTAGGATGGAACAGTTGTTTTGGGGAATAGAGTTTGGTGTGCTCTAAATTATTACCTATTTTATTTATTTATTTATTTATTTTCACTTAGGTATTTATATTTATTTCTCTCTCTCTCTCTCTCTCTCTCTCTCTCTCTCTCTCTCTCTCTCTCTCTCTCTCTCTCTCTCTCTCTCTCTCTCTCTCCACATTGTCAGCACTGTTGTGGATAAGTTGCTTCCCTTGGAAAATATACATACAATTTTGCAGAGACAATTATCATAACACTGAGATGCATACACACACACACATGGAAGTCAGCTGAAAAATGGTTTCATCATTCAATAGTTATGTTATTTAACTTCTGTGATAATGAACAGTGTGCAGTGAGTAAGGTGAATGGGTTGTTTATTATTATTGTTTATAAATGCATTTATGACAGAAATAACTTCATAAAAAACAAAGTTAGGAACCAAAAACAAGCAAATAAATATCAGCAATAAACTCAATCTTCACCTACTAATGTTTTCTGCATTATTCTAAAATAGAAAGTATTACGTAATATATCATTAGGCACAAGAGATGTCAATGTCAAAACACTTGATTACTGCGTCAATTAATATTATATTTCAAACTTTGCTAAATGACATAATTTTTTTATTTTATTTCATATTGAAGCAGAACAGATATGAACTTTGTAGACATTATTAAGTAGATACAAAATCTCTCTGCTGAAGCTTGGTTTATGAGTGTACTACTCACATTTTCTGTATAATTTCTGTTTCAGTATATACACTATGTAGATACTATTCACTTGAGTTAAATTTCTATAAGTTAATTTCATAATAAAATTTGGGAACCCATAGCAGTTTCAAACAAGCCACCTTTCCTGGTAGTCATTGAACTGAAAACATGCCTTGTATTGGGGAGAGTGATGAAGCTCCAGGGGAAACATGAAGTAGAAAGATTCATAGCACAAGGGAAGACACATCATTATAGTGGGTAATTATATAATGAGGGTATCAATACAGTAAAATCCCTCTTATCTGGCATCAACGGGACCGCCGACATGCCGGATACTTGAATAGAAGTGAAATTATATCCACATTCACCACCCTACACTCACGCATCTTACCATAACAAAGATCAGCTGATCTTAATCAGCAGCTGATCTGATCAGCTGCTTAAGTGTAAGCACAACACGCTTCCTCTTTTCTACAACTTTAGGCATGATGAAGGCGTCAGGTGATAAACAGTGCACACGCGGGACTGAGTCACTGAGTAAACACAGTGCAGTGGGCCACGGGTGGCGCGAAGCAGTGCGCTCTGGTGGTGAGGGGACAAAGTATGCCTCGCGTGGGAATTTTAATCAATTTTATGAGTACACATTGATTTTTTGTTGATTTTAAGGCTCGGGGAAAAATGTGCCGGATACTTGAAGCTGCCGGATACTCGAATGTCGGATGAGAGGGATTTTACTGTACATATAAAGTACAAAAATATGTTAAGTAACTTTTGAGATTCCACACCCAAATGAATTAATTGCAAGTCTAAAAAAATCAGTATAGATGTCAAGCTACAGACAGTCTATCTTAAGGTACATATGCTTAATACCTGGAGTTTAGAGTATAAACTGATGTTTAGTAGTTAAAAAAAACATGAATGAAGAGTATAGTGATAGGGACTTGTGGGTGTGATGCCACCTACCATTTCCCCATTCTTCTAGGCCGAGTGAATGAAATAGATGTTGCAATGTTATGCTTGGGATGGCCATTGCTGTGGTGAGGAAAGATGTTCATTTGTCTCCAGTGCTTTAATGAAAAAAGGAAAAGAGGAGTGGCTTGTGATGGAGATCTACTGTATGGCACTTCCTCTAAACACACCAGATATAAGAAAGATGGAATAAGTGTGCTTTATGGGTCATCTGAATGCAGTTAGAAGTACTGCAGTACTAATCACTAGCCATCAGCACTATATAGCCAGCCAACCATCATGCAGTAAACTGAACTGCAACATTCGTAGAGTCTGCTCTAACAAAAATACCACAGCTGAATCATTCATGTAAATTAACTTCAGTCTGATTTCATCACACTTGAACTAATGCCTGGAGTCAACGTGAGGGTGATACAGTGGTGGTCAGAAGAGGAGTAACTTACTTTCATTTTGCTTTTCCTCTATGTAAATTCCTCTGATCTGCTGAAAGTCTGCTAACAATACCTAACGATTGATAAATTCTACGATCAAAGGATTAGATTCCTACTGCAGGAAAAATACTTAACACAATTAAAGTGAATGTGGTATGTTACTCAACTAATGACTACAACAGTACGTATGTTATTTTGCCAGGAACTTCAACACTTTCCTTAACGTAGGTGTTTAAATTTTCTCTCCAGATAAAATATAAATGAGAATAGAAAACCATCTATATAGTTCTGAAAAAAAAATGTATAGTGGTACCATGACTTACAAGTTTAATTCATTCCGTGACAGAGCTGGTAACTCAATTTGCTTGTATGTCAAATCAATTTTCCCCATTGAGATGCCATTAATCTGTTCCAGCACCTTGAAAATTATCCCTATTTTTTTGGTTACATGTTTTTAAATACAGGAAACTGTCAATATAATGAACCTCTGTTCACCAAATTTTGGGTATGATGACCCCTTAAAGGCTATCAAACACTCAAAGTAATCCCTCAACTATCAGGGGGGTTACATTTCAAAACCCCCACCATAGGTGAAAATCCAAGAAGTAGAAACAGTACTGTACTGTATATTTTTTTATTATTTTTATAATTTACATATATTTATTTAATTATTTGTATATATTTAAGCTTTTATAAACTCTCCCCACACTCTTATAAACCTTTTCTACACTCTTAAACACTTTTTAAACTTTTAAACACATCCTTTCTTACTAAAAATAAATAAATAAATTCAGTACACTCACCTGTGAAGATACTACAACTTGATTGATTATTGATGGTGATGATGATGATTAACTGTGCAGTAATGAACAATATAGGTGAGGATGATGTATAGGAGAAGATTACGGCTGACACCCTGACACATGGAGGCAGCACAAGACAAGGGTTTTTTTATGTTTAGGAAAACTGATCATGCCACACATTGCTTATCCATAATTTTACACCATCTTCATCCATCCAGCTTTTTTCATCAAAACGTACAAAAGCACCTGGTGGGAATTTTATTTTTAGGTTCTGCACTTGAAGACAAAGAAGGTATTTTATTCATTGAACTGGTATGTCACTGTCTCAGTTGTCTGGTGCTCACTGACCTAAACTTCACCACAGATGGTTTGGTAGTTTGGGTGTCATCTTATACCAGCATTATCAGCTAAAAACAAACAAACAAACAAACTCTCTCTCTCTCTCTCTCTCTCTCTCTCTCTCTCTCTCTCTCTCTCTCTCTCTCTCTCTCTCTCTCTCTCTCTCTCTCTCTGTAAGAAAAGTGTATTTATAAATAACACTTAGCACCTGGCACCTAACCAAAAATATCTCCAATAACTTGTTTCCCTCCTTTATTTCAACCAGATGGCACCACTGCTATCACACTTATCTCTAAAGCTGAACTCTTCGTTCAAACCTTTGCTAAAACTCCCTTGAACAATTCAGGGCTTGTTCCTCCCTCTCCTCCAGCCTCTGACTACTTCATGCTACCTATTAAAATTCTTCGCAATGATGTTTTCCATGCCCTCGCTGGCCTAAAACCTGATGGGGTCCCTCCTATTGTTCTCCGAAACTGTGCCTCCGTGCTAGCACCTTACCTAGTCAAACTCTTTAAAATCTGTCTGTCAACATCCACCTTTCCTTCTTGCTGTAAGTTTGCCTACATTCAGCCTGTTCCTAAAAAGGGTGACCATTCTAATCCCTCAAACTACTGTCCTATTGTTTTAATTTCCTGCCTATCTAAAGTTTTTTTAATCTATCCTCAACAGGAAGATTCTTAAAACATCTATTACTTCACAAACTTCTAGCTGATTGCCAGTATGGTTTCCATCAAGGCAGCTTTACTGGTGATCTTTTGGCTTTCCTTACTGAGTGTTGGTCATCCTCTTTTAAAGATTTTGGTGAAACTTTTCCTGTTGCCTTGGATATATCAAAAGCTTTTGATAGAGTTTGGCACAAAGCTTTGATTTCCAAACTACCTTCCTATGGTTTCTATCCTTCTCTCTGTAACTTCATCTCAAGTTTCCTTTCTGACCATTCTATTGCTGCTGTGGTAGATGGTCACTGTTTTTCTCTTAAATCTATTAACAGTGGTGTTCCTCAGGGTTCTGTCCTGTCACCCACTCTCTTCTTATTATTCATCAATGACTTTCTAAACCAAACTTCTTGCCCTATCTTCTCCTATACTGATGATACCACCCTGCACTTTTCCACGTCTTTTCATAGTCGTCCAACCCCTCAGGAAGTAAACATTTCATGCAGGGAAGCCACAGAATGCCTGACTTCTGATCTTTCTAAAATTTCTGATTGGGGCAGAGCAAACTTGGTATTGTTCAATGCCTCAAAAACTCAATTCCACCATCTATCAACTTGACACAACCTTCCAGACAACTATCCCCTCTTCTTCAATGACACTCAACTGTCCCTCTCTTCTACACTGAATATCCTCAGTCTGTCCTTTACTTATAATCTGAACTGGAAACTCCACATCTCATCTCTAGCTGAAACAGCTTCTATGAAGTTAGGCGTTCTGAGACGTCTCCGCCAGTTTTTCTCATCCCCCAGCTGCTAACTTTGTACAAGGGCCTTATCCGTCCATGTATGGAGTATGCTTTGCATGTCTGGGGGGTTACACTCATACCGCTCTTCCAGACAGGGTGGAATCAAAAGCTTTTCATCTCATCAGCTCCTCTCCTCTAACTGACTGTCTTCAGCCTCTCTCTCATCGCCGCAATGTTGCATCTCTAGCTGTCTTCTACCACAATTTTCAAGCTAACTGATCTTCTGATCTTGCTAATTGCATTCCTCACTGCACAAGACTTTCTTCTTTCTCTCACCCCTATTCTGGTATACTCCGGAACTCCCTGACTGCTTCTGTATCTCTACCTTCCTATGACTTGAATTCCTTCAAGAGGGAGGTTTCAAGATACTTATCCTTCAATTTTTGACTACTGTTTTGGACCCTTTTCTGGGACTGGCATCTCAAGTTTCTTTTTTTTTTTTTTTTTTTTTTTTTTTTTTTTTTTTTTGCCAGTGTCCATCCTACATAAAAAAAAATAAACAAATAAAAAAAAAAAAAAAAAAAAAAAAAAATATATATATATATATATATATATATATATATATATATATATATATATATATATATATATATATATATATATATATATATATATATATATAAAAAACATGGGGAAGTGAATGAGTGAGATGAGGAATGCAGGACAGATGCTGTGGCCTCCCTGTGCCCACTAGTGGCAGTGTATCCACAGCTCCCTCATATCTCGGATTTTGGCTCACAACCCAAAGCAAAAAATTGTCCTAGCAACAGCTTGCATCTCAAAAAACTCATCAAGGTAACATTGTATATTCTTAATTATTCTTACAACTCTTTCATAACAAAAAGCCACTGCCTAAGGTAAAGGAAATTCCACATTCCAGGTAGGTAGAAGGAGGCAGTAGGCACCTGCCAAAATGATAATTACTCCTAGCAAGGTCTAAAGTACTGGATTAAGGGGTATACGAACTTATCATTAAACCCAGCTGTGACTGAACATTTCCTTTTGTGTCTCACAACACAAGGGGGCAGTCACAGCCTGCCCTCTAAAGACAACTCTCTTCCTTCACACAAAACTACAAGCACCTAATTACACACACATCCTTCACTCAAAATTCAAAATTATCATGGCAACTCCTACATGAGCCTCAGAGTCCCCATATGGGGAGGGGATCATAAATGTCCCCAGGTCAAACTGGTCTTCTGATATCAACTCTAAGTGTCTAGACACCCCCTCCTTAGCTTTTTCTTCATTAACTTCTGCAATATTTGCAGTCTTAGATCTAATTTTCAATCTGTAGAACACCACCTCTCCTCTACTAAACCTTACCTTCTTTTCCTCACTGAAACACAGGTGTCTGAGGCAACTGACAGTAGCCCCTTTTCTGTTCCCTCCTACTTTCTCTATTCTCATTTTCAATCCAAAACTGGATGTTGCATTTATGTGCACAACAACTTAACCTGCTCTCTTGAATCTTCTGAGTTTTCCACCATCTGGCTATGACTACAGAGTCACTCTCAAACTAAATGTATCTGTCCTGTACGAGTATACCTCTCACCTAACTCCTCTAACTCCTCTAAGTATAAGAAATTCTTTGACTACTTAACTTCCAAAGTGGAGGACATTCAGACTCTCTCCCTTTTGCAGAGATCTCCATTCTTGGGGACTTCAAAATTCACCACCAGCTTTGGCTTTCCTCTTCCTTCACTGACCATCCTGGTGAACTAGCCTACAACTTTGCTATCCTCCACGACCTAGAGCAATTGAAGCAATACCCTACTCATATTCCTGACCAGTCATAATCTTGACCTTTTCCTAATCTCTAATCCTTCTGCTTATGCTATTACCCTCTCTTCTTTATTGGGCTCGTCCGATCACAATCTCATATCCGTATCTTGCCCTGGTGCTCCAATCCTTCCTCAGGATCCCCCCTAAGCAGAGGTGCCTCTACCAGCTCGGGGGACCTGAGGAAGTATTCTGCTGATTTTCCGTGGAATGACTACTGCTTCCATGTCAGAGACCCATCTCTGTTTGCCAAATGCATAACAGAGGTGATAATGTCTGGCATGGAGGCGTACATTCCTCACTCTTTTTCCAACCTAAACCTTCCACCCCTTGGTTTAACACAGCCTGTTCTCGTGCTATACCTGACGGAAAGGTGGCCCACAAAGGGTACTTGAGCCTTCCATCACCAGAATCTCATGCACATTATATTTCTGCCTGGAACCATGCCAAATCTGTTCTCCAATTAGCCAAAAACTCCTTTATTAATAGAAAGTGTCAAAATCTTTCAAGGTCTAACTCCCCTCGTGACTTCTGACATCTAGCTAAAAACATCTCCAATAACTTTGCTTCTTCTTCTTTCCCTCCTTTATTTCAGCCAGATGGCACCACTGCTATCACATCTATCTCTAAAGCTGAACTCTTCACTCAAATCTTTGCTAAAAACTCTACCTTTGACAATTCAGGGCTTGTTCCTCCCTCTCCTGCACCCTCTGACTACTTCATGCCACCTATTAAAATTCTTTGCAATGATGTTTTCCATGCCTTCGCTGGCCTAAATCCTCGGAAGGCTTATGGACCTGATGGGGTCCCTGCTATTGTTCTCTGAAACTGCGCCTCCATGCTTGCACCTTGCCTAGTCAAACTCTTTCAAATCTGTCTGTCAACATCCACCTTTCCTTTTTGCTGTAAGTTTGCCTACATTCAGCCTGTTCCTAAAAAGGGTGACCATTCTAATCCCTCAAACTATCATTCTTTTGCTTTAATTTCCTGCCTATCTAAAGTTTTTGAATTTATCCTCAACAAGAAGATTCTTAAACATCTATTACTTCACAAGCTTCTATCTGATCGCCAGTATGGGTTTCATCAAGGCTGCTTTACTGGTGATCTGGCTTTCCTTACTGACTGTTGGTCATCCTCTTTTAAAGATTTTGGTGAAACTTTTGCTGTTGCCTTAGACATACAAAAGCTTTTGATAGAGTCTGGCACAAAGCTTTGATTTCCAAACTTTCCTCCTATGGCTCCTATCCTTCTCTCTGTAACTTCATCTCAAGTTTCCTTTCTGACTGTTCTATTGCTGCTGTGGCAGATGGTCACTGTTCTTCTCCTAAATCTATTAACAGTGGTGTTCCTTAGAGTTCTGTCCTGTCACCCACTCTCTTCCTATTATTCATCAATGACCTTCTAAACCAAACTTCTTGTCCTATCCACTCTTCCACTGATGATACCACCCTCACAGATGTCCAACCCTTCAGGAAGTAAACATTTCATGCACACAAGCCACAGAACACCTGACTTCTGATCTCCAAAATTTTTGACTGGGGCAGAGCAAACTTGATATTGTTCAACGCCTCAAAAACTTAATTCCCCCATTTATCAACTCGACACAACCTTCCAGACAATTATCCCCTCTTCTTCAATGACATTCAACTGTCCCCCTTCTTTTACATTGAACATTCTCAGTCTGTCCTTTTCTTATAATCTAAATTGGAAACTTCACATCTCATCTCTAGCTAAAACAAGTTCTATGAAATCAGACATTCTGACACGTCTCTGCCAGTTTTTCTCACCCCCCACAACTGCTAACTCTGTACAAGGGTCTTATCCGTCCATGTATGGAGTATGCTTCACATGTCTGGGGTGGGTTCCACTCATACCACTCTTTTAGACAGGGTGAAATCAAAAGCTTTTTGTCTCATCAACTCCTCTCTTATAACTGACTGTCTTCAGCCTCTTTCTCATTGCTGCAATGTTGCATCTCTAGCTATCTTCCACCACTATTTTCATGCTAACTGTTCTTCTGATCTTGCTAACTGCATGCCTCCCCTCCTCCTGCAGCCTCACTGCACAAGACTTTCTTCTTTCTCTCACCCCTATTCTGTCTACCTCTCTAATGCAAGAAATAACCAGTATTCTCAATCATTCATCCCTTTCTCTGGTAAACTTTGGGACTTCCTGCCTGCTTCTGTATTTCGACCTTCCTATGACTTGAATTCCTTCAAGAGGGAGGTTTCAAGACACTTATCCCTCAATTTTTTACTACCACTTCAGACCATACTTGGGGACTGGCATCTCAGTGGGCTATTTTTTTTATTGGATATTTTGTTGCCTTTGGCTGGTGTCCCTCCTACATAAAAAAAAAAGAAAGAAAGAAAAAAAAAACAATGCAATTTCTCACTTGAAGAACATACAGCACATCAGCTTACCTGACTTTTCAACATTCCAGCTCAAGTGTTGAACAAGTTCCAGTACTTGCGTGGCCACTTCCAAAAACAGCTGAGAAGAGTTGAGAAACATATGAATAGTACAGGAAGAAAACCTCGCATCAGATGGGAGTTCTTCGATGCTTGCTCATTTCTGACACCAATATATACAAGCAAAGCAGTGAAATATGAACCACCTCCTTCCCCTTCCTCCTTTTATTCCTCTACATCATCAGAAACAATGCCATCTAGTGACACACACAATAACCCTCTAGAGACACCAAGGAAACGGAAAAAGGAAGATTCTAATGAGGTGATGCGTATGAAGTGTATGGACTCCATGGATATAGTAGAATCATGGCAACAGGAGCCAAAACTACCAAATCGTTATGACTTAGTGGTGGAGAGTGTGAAGGGATGTTTGAGTTACATTCCTGACAGCAAGGAACATGTGAAGGAGTGGTTTGCTATCAAAGTGCAAGAACTAGTATTAGAAGCAATGAAAAAATGCAGTAGTAAATAAGTTATATATCTGTAAGATTATCAGCAATTTGGAAATCAAATAAAAAAAACTATTAAATTTCCTTTTATTGTTGTTAATTTTCTCACAGCTGTGGGATGAGGTCTTAGGCCAAGTGATGATGTGTACAATAACATTCATAACATTAATACTTTCAAATAGATACTAAACTTTGAAAGTAAGTCAACTCAGATCAGGTGCTCAATTATTTGTTATCTTGTTAAGTGCATGTCCCCTCCACTGCCAAGGTCTTGTTACACCTCACCTAACAACACATTCTCAGGGTTACCATACAAATTTAAAAAAAAATGAAAAGTATTTTAGCATTTTTGCACATAACTTGCACAAGTGAGCTTGTACTTGAAAATCCTTTCTATCTGCTGTCATGTCTGCCTGGATAAATGTTCATGAGCTAAGTTTTAAAAAAATGTATAATTTCTAACAAAAAGATAGAAAGTAACATAGGGCATTGCTTGATGAGATACTGCAACACTGTGGAAGGAGAAACTTAATGTCTACTTTCATTAACATATCACTGTGTGTGTGTGTGTGTGTGTGTGTGTGTGTGTGTGTGTGTGTGTGTGTGTGTGTGTGTGTGTGTGTGTGTGTGTGTCCAAGCCACTTGTGTAATCACATTAAAGCTTGGACCAAAAGACTGACAATGAATTAATTATAATTAATATCTTTGGTTAATATTATAATGTTGTGGTGTAATTTATAGCCAAAGCACTCTGAACCATTGTGGTGGCCTTATAAACAAAACAACACAACATAAATCCCATAATCTGTAAAATTTCTTGTGTCATCATTTAAGCATTCACAACTGTTATACTTTCATTCCAGTCACACTGGAATTCTTCCCTGCTCCACAGACATTCCTCTTGCATTTAACATTACAGTAAAATCTCCCTAAACCGAATCCAAATAAGCCAAATACCAGATAACCCAAACGCCCTTATCAACCTCCTCAGCCAGTCTGCCCAGCTCCACTCTACCTAAGCATACCAGAGCCACCAGCCAACATCTTTGATTTGGACTCTGAGTAACAAGCAAAAGTACACTAGCAGTACAGTACATAATGTTATGTTAGCTTTTATGTGACCAGTGTGTTGTGTACAGTACAGTTAAGTGAGCTCTTAAGTGAACACTAAGTGTGTTGTTGCATAGTATTAAGTGAATTCTTAAGTGACCAGTTAGTGCATTGTGTACAGTGTAATAACAAAATATGTTGTAAGTATCTATCTTGAAGCTTATAATGTGCTAACAGATATGCTGTAAGTATGTATGTACGTAGAAACCGGCCAAAAACGTGTATTTCTGGATAAATCAAACTTTTGGATAAACTGTTGGCCATCTTGCCCCATATAGTTGTTTATAGAGTTATTACTATATATTCAATTTGGTCTTCCCTAACCTTACACTTCTTATGTCAGATCCAGTTATATTCTATACTAATTCCTTTTCTTTCATTTTCTATACATGCCCAAACCATTTTAAAACCCTCTCCTCTGATGAATTGACTAACTTTCTATCAGTATGAGTTCTTCACATTTCTTTGTTTTTCACTCAGTCCATAAATGTTACTCCACACACATTGCTCAACTCAACTCCATCACATTTAATTTTCTCTTATCTCTTGCTCTCAAGTTCTTTGTTTTAGCCCCATACAGTGGTGTTGGTACTACACCCTCATCTTTTTACTTGTTTTCTGCAATCTACAGCTAAATACTGTTCTTTACTCCTTACACATATCTTGTTTCATTAATTTTACATCTTCCTGTACTGTATGTACATTCTATTTTTCCATCCTCCACAAATGAAACATTAATTACTGTTAAAAACATTTATCCTCCTACCATCTATCACCCTCACAAACTTCTTTACTCTTAATTTCAGCTACTCTCAATTTCCTTGAGAGTAGCTTCCACCAGTTAACTCATCCTCCCCTCTGAGAGGTGCCACCAGTATATTACCAATATACTATTATTCTAATTTCACTCACGACTCAAACATGCACTTCACATTCATTTCTCCTTGAATATCATTCATATAGACATTAAATATTTGAATATTAAATACATAAATCCTCATGCCCATATTCATCCATGAATATACTGTATGTCATTATATATATATATATATATATATATATATATATATATATATATATATATATATATATATATATATATATATATATATATATATATATATATATATATATAAAGGAAGATACATGTTTTACTGTTTTAAACCTGTCATCCATGACCAGGTCTCAGTGGCAGTGGTTCATCCCAACCACTCCATACTATTTAAGGTCCCAAATCTCAGTAATGCATCACCCACCTATATATTACATTAAGCCTCTGTCCCATGTACACCCATCAACCTCTTGGATGCTGAGGCTCATGTCTCACTGCTTCCTTCACTCATTTCTCTATTCCCTTGTTGATATTTACTCTCTTAGTATTCTAAGTAAACTTGTTCTATGATTTGTAGTTTCTTTTGTTACCACAGTCTTTGCACAATATTACACCTATGGCTAATAACATTAACAGTGCACTTACTTCTACTGTGTTTAGCATCCTCTCTTAGTTTTAAGTTCTCTGATCCTTGGAGAATCAATTAGATGCCTTTTTTTTTTTTTTTTTTTTTTTTGAGAATATCAGATAAGAACATCTATGACTGAGGGAAGAATAAAAACTGTGGAAGTAAGAAGAGACAATTATTTGATTTTCTGTCATGACCAACACAATATCTGCCAGTCTTTGGATGAC
This sequence comes from Scylla paramamosain, assembly GCF_035594125.1. NCBI lineage: Eukaryota > Metazoa > Arthropoda > Malacostraca > Decapoda > Portunidae > Scylla > Scylla paramamosain. Next base: position 8,918,765 of record NC_087154.1, read on the forward strand.
ATATCCTGCTTCCAAGAGACAATAATCGAATTGTACATTTACAAACAACCACTCCACAATCCTCTTTCTTAAACAGTTCTGGCATGGTCCCATCCAGTCCTGGAAACTTCCTACACTATTTTCTTTAGAGCATTAAGCATCTTCCTTTTATGGGTCTCTATATTTTTCAAACTACAGTTTTATTTCATGCCTTAACTAAACAGTCTATTTCTGTTTCTCATGATCTTCAAAAGACGAACTCTAAACTACTCATCCCATCTTTTCACTACATCTCTACCCTCTGATATTTATACATTTTTAACCAGACTACATTTGACAGTTGCTGCTCCACTCTTCTCATTTTCTTAAGTTTATTTCTTTTCCATAGTTTGGAGATGTTTTCTCCCATCAGCTCTCCTCTTTTTCTCCATACATCTTGCAGTTCTCTCACACTCTTCCAGACTTATATTTATCATCCCCAACTTTGCAAATGTTGGTTGTATGCCTCTCTTTTCTCTCTTTATCTCTACACACCACCATTTCCTACTATTTCTTTACTATCATCATTTGATCCTGTTGATGCAGTGCCTTTGAAACAGTCATTCTTTTTCTGATACAGCTAACTTTCATGACATTAAGACTTCCCAACTTCCTCCCTGAAAGATGTGCATTTCTCCTCCACCTCTCACTTCATAATATATGTTGCCTTATTGTACTCTTCTCTTAGTTCCTCTTCATAGTCATACCCTTAACTGCATATTATTTTGAATTAAGTTCACTAGTATTTTTCTTATTTCATTCAAATTTTATCTTTACATATACCTAAATTTTTGTTATTATGTACAAATTAAATGATGACTGGAGAGCTTTCCTCTTGCTCTTCTTAATAAATTCATATGTGGTAGCTTGTCTTTTCCTTACCTATTTTATCACTACATTCTCTTAATTCCTGTTCACTATTAATAATCCAAAAACTAAACAAGGCAAGAAGAGGATTCCACAATGAAATGTCTAACACGAATCCACCATCTTTTCTGACAATGGACTGCAGTTTTCATAGCCAAAGGGGCAAAATGGAACATCACAATACTTACAGGAGTCCACAAAGGGTTTGGCCGAGGCTTAATGTGCAAATACAAAAGTGATTAATATCTACAAATTAAGGAAGCAATGAAAGCATTGGAGAGATACTTGTACATATGGCAAACACAATTACTTGAAATTCAATGAAAAGAAAAAAGAAAGGAAGCCAAAGTCTACATGTACTGTAATACTAGAAGTGAAGGTAGGCATACATAATTTAACTCAAAAGTAAAGACATGCTAGATGTGTAGTCGTTGCAAGAGATTTAGTGGAAGCATCAGACAGGAATATTTCTGGGAAGAATGTTTAATGTAAGCAGCTCTGGTGTGGCAGTCTAGGTGGTGGTTTTCTGGTGAGTGAAAGATGGGTCCAGTATATGAAGTTTTGAATGTGAAGGGAAATAAAATATTCATGATTTTAAAAACAGCTCCAGATGAGAGTAGTATAGTATCAACTATAACAGTGTGAGCACCGTTGAATGGGCTGAATGAGGAATCAAAAGATGATCTTGTAAGCGAACCACAGATTTGAGTAATGGCTGTTGCACGATAGGGAAATTTATAACTACAAGGTGCAATCAAGAGTTCCCACACTGCCCATGTGTCAAAGACAAACCATGAAAACATCATGTATATGCAGCAGGAACAAAAATATCTAGTTCATTAGCACGCCAAATGGTGTTTTTCTCTCACCTTCAGAATTTGTTACATTTTTTATGGACTCATCTGTGATGTCACCATGGCTCCCAAACTTAATGGAGAACAAATGTGTGTCAAACTCTAGGACTCAGCAAAGAAAATGTAGCACTCTACAGTCATGAAACAGTGAGGTGCATAAGATGTTATGAGCAGCACCTGAACTTCAAGAAGACCAGAGCACCACTGACCAGTAATAGGAAGTTAAGAAAACTTAAAACAAATAAATAAATACATCAATAAATGAAAATTAAATTAATTCTACCTCTATGATGTCATTTTTGCCTAAAGTTTAGTGGTTCAAGGATTTTAAGCTCATGTCTCAATGGACAAGTAATGGAAGGATGTCATAAAAAAAAACTTGGTTAAGTATACTTAAAAGTAATTCATCATATATATATATATATATATATATATATATATATATATATATATATATATATATATATATATATATATATATATATATATATATATATATATATATATATATATATATGGACTTCATCTGTGTGATTTAAACAATCTTTCAAAATACTATTATGTAATATTTTATTTAATGAAAACCTCCATATTATCTTCTGATTCTTGTGAACATAATGTGATGCACAGGCTGGTGTGCAAATACACATCTTATGCGGTTCTTTTAATGGTCCCATTGTGAAGAAAAGCTATCTATATTTACACACACTGACATGATCTTCTGAACTTGCTACCTGCATACCTCTCCCCCCACCCCACTCCCCGCAACCGCGGTCTCGCTGCACAAGGTTTTATACTACGTACTACGTTTTCACGCCTAACGAGGAAAAATGTTTCTATAAGTTCAGTTATCATTTAGTTTATATGAATAAAATGTATAAATTGTCACAGGCCACACATCATTTCCCTAATGATTTTTCCTTTTTTCCTCTCTATTCATTTCCCTTTTCTTGCTCTTTTTCTTACATCTTCCCTCTGTGATCTCTTTTCCTCTCTGGTAGTTCTCTCCCTGTCCTTTTTTTCTCTTCCAGGTCTTTCCTTTGTGATCTCTCCTCCTCTCCTCTCTAGGATCACTTTTTTCCACAATCTCTTATCATCTCTCCTCCTTTCCTCTCTAATTTCCTTCCCTTACGAATAACATAACATGAAAAAAATGGGGAGCTTGAGATAAAACGAAACGATTCTAGTTGTAGGAACGAAAAGAAAGAAACTAACGAGTGGCGACTGGAGGGGAGGTACTTTAAGCAAGGTGAAAAATTGTAGAGATAACTGCCACGAAGCGTGCTCCCAAAAACAGAATTTCTCGATCACAGCCGTTACTGTCACTCAAAACTAGCACATGGCCATTGCAACTAGCTTCAGATCCGCAGCAAATGACGATTTCTCCACTCCATTAGAACAATCCGTTTTAATGGAACATTATATAATTACTTATAAGAACCTGATCAATATTAATTAAACTACTGGCTGAGAGGGTGGAGCGAGGCGAGGAGAAAAGTAAGAAGCAATGCAAACATATTTAATTTCTTTCTCCCAGTCCTTTCTATTTTTTCCTCCACATCTTTCCCACATGATCTTCTTCCTCTTATTCTTGGGACGCGAACTCTTTCAGCTGCATCACCTGGCAGGCTTCAAACATGCGGCGCAAGGATGGCTTCCTCCCGTTCCTCATCCCGCGCCGGGCAGAGGCCACTTTTAGTAACCAGCAGAGTCTCACCTAATATTTTACACTCTCTTCACCCCTCACACTCTACCCATTTTCTTCCAGCTTGCGTGGTAAACTGTTACAAGTCTGCCACAACAGCCCCGCTGATCCAGGTCACCGCGCCGCGCCCTGCCAGCCACGTGAGACTCCACCTGACACCCTGAGAGGCGAGCGGGGAGGTGATGGCACACTTCACATCTAATGAAATGTACGTGTATCAGATGATTTCTGAACTCCCCTGTGTGCTCTCCTCTGTGCGCACCAGTGAGAGTGGCTGAGAGTAAGTACTCGTATGTATTAAGCACGTGTATACTACTTTGCGTAAGTCATCTTCACGAGGGATATTGCCCGGCGTTCTGGCGCCTTAGTTCCGCAGCCTCGCTCTATCGTGGCCAAGCTTTGCATATCAGTATGTATAACGATCTTGATCAAGACACTTATAACTAACTGGCGGATGAGAGAGAGAGAGAGAGAGAGAGAGAGAGAGAGAGAGAGAGAGAGAGAGAGAGAGAGAGAGAGAGAGAGAGAGAGAGAGAGAGAGAGAGAGAGATACGTAAAACAAACCCAAAATGTTCTGATGCATTCATTGCGGCTGTGGATGCAAGACGGATCACCGCGAGCCGGGTGACCCGGCCTTGCCCCGCCGCATGTGCCTGGGCGTGGCGGACGAGTATCGGCAGCCATTGTCTCTCCAGCAGGAAAAGTTACGATCCCAAGCCTCCCCCGCCCCCGCGACCTTCATTTAGCTGCGCCGGGAAGAAGGATTCAGTTGTTGGACGAGACTAAGCGCTCGAGATCAGTTTTCTTTGTCTCGTGTTACGGCGGGAACTGATCAAACTTGACCTCGGGGCGCTACGTTGATGGCACTGAAGTGGATCTTTTTGGGAGGCAGGAAACAAGAGCCTCTGTCTGTCAGCGGCCACTCCGGTCATTATATATTACAATGGCGGGATGAATGGCTGGCCAGCACTCAGACTGGCCGGCGGGATGAATACGTTCTTTGCTGCCTGGCCTGCCTCGGACCAGAGTAACTCGAGCTGAGCGCCAACGAACTCATGGTCCTGGCAAGTCTAAAAAGTAATTATAAAACAACAATCCATTTATGCGCAGATATTTAAATGACTCAGTCTTCTAATCCTCAGAAGGGCGAAGCTGAAATGTGAGAAGCTTCAATTTATGGTCATTCCTGAGCTGAACACGATGAAGACTGAATGATCAACATAAATATGAATAAGCGAGTGGAGGCCACGGGCGATTCATGGCCGGGCGAGCAACGCGAGAAGATAATGCAAGTGTCAATCCCACTCAGTGTATTAAGAGAGTCTTGAAGCACTGCTGGGGTTCATGGCGCTGATTAGAGTGGGGCTAAGGGCGTGCTTACTCGTACTTACGTGAGGCAAGGGGTGGGTGGACGTGGGAGAGGACAGGAGGGCGTGGGAGAGGGGTGGGCGGACGTGAGGGAGGAGCCAGGGCCGGGCGGGGCGTCAGACTCCTCCCATCCTCGCCTTGAGACTGTTTTGAACTTTAAGAGAGAATATAAAATTTCGGACAAACACTGATATGCTAATTCCACGCAACCCGAGCTGGTTAAGTCTATACCTCCGAGCAAATAGTGAAACCGCGCGTGTTTACCCGTACCTTCAGGTTTCCCGCGAATGACGATCCACTAATGATACTAATTTAGGGAGAATCAGTGCCGGCGGGCGAGGCAGCAAAGAGTCCCTCGGAGAAGTACAAGGCGGGGCGGTGCACAATTAGACGAACTAGAGGATGTTTGCCGGGCCCGACGCCTCGTCTCCAGTTACCGCGGGGCTTGGGTTACGCCAACACTGACTCCAAGACATCAGTCACCCGCCAGGCCCCGCCAGCACACACGCTGCCCTTACCCCACCCCACCCCCTCCCCGCCCACACCGCGCCCCGCCCCATCCCTGCAGAGGAGCGCCTGATGTGTGCTTATTGCAGCAGCAAACCAGAGGAAGGGACACTCCAGGGGCACATCCTAGGGCGCGGCAGGTCTGCTGGCGTGGTGAGGCTTGGCAACTCCTCCAGTCATTCCTTGCCAGTTCGCGACGCATTTTTCTCTCAGACTTTCGTAGAAACTTTTCCCACTACAACGCCCGTGCAGGCGCTCGGGAGGCGGATTTCGTGGTGACCACGGGCTGGCCAGGCCAGGTCAGGTCTGGAGCTTCGAAAACAACACCTTCATTCACTCCTGCAGCCTAAACAGCGCCGCGACTCCCACAGTGCCTCGTTCGGGTGCGGGTGAGCGAAGCCCTGTGGGCTCATCAAGGGTATGATTGTCGTAATCAAAGAAGGCACAGTAATAGAAACTCGAGACGCACAGACGAGGAAATCCGAGCCGAGCACAGCTGACACAAAAAGTGAGGGCGTCGCTGGTGGCGGCGTCTGAGACCAGCCGAGAGTTGGTCGGTTGGTTGGTTCCTTCCCCGCGATGCGACATTAAGATGAAGCCACAAGCACGTGCATCTTGTGGGAGGAGGAAGAGCAACAGTAATCATACAGAGCTGTTCCCGGGATTCTGAATTTCCTAGAGAGGATGAAGCAATTAGTGTGTGTGTGTGTGTGTGTGTGTGTGTGTGTGTGTGTGTGTGTGTGTTTTATGAATGTAGCATGAGCCTTTACAAGCGCATCACGCCCGTCTCATTATTTGTGGGCGTGGATTGTGGTCTTTCCTGTATTGCAAATTTATGCCATGCCCTTGGTGACAGTAGAAAACAATGAATAGGCAGACGGAGAGAGAGAGAGAGAGAGAGAGAGAGAGAGAGAGAGAGAGAGATTAGAGGTACGGTATCAAAGACTGGACAGTAATGTCACACCCCAGCTACAGCAGTATAATACATACATGCACGCAACTTAATTAATATGCGTTGAGGCCGCCGCTCCCACGCCCGTGTTGCCCACCCTCGCGAGGCGTCCACACCCTTTAGAGCCAGACCAACAAGCACCCTCACAGCCTCCCATATCCCGTCGCGGACATCCTACCTCACACTCCACCGCCCATTGGCTCTTCTCCACACCTGTCCTGCCATCCACACCCACACCTTGCTAACCACTTCTTACCGCACACCCCGCCATCCACACCATCCACACCCTGCTGCCCATCCCCCCCACCGCAGCACCACCGAGGCAGTCACGTGGGCGGCTGAAACACAAGAATAAAAAGGCTGCGGCAACACAATTTGAAACCATGAGTTAACATCACCGGAGTCAACACATTTAACACCGCGGGAGTCAACATTCCGCTCACATCCCGTTCCCCTCCCCCTCCATTCTTTCTTGCCACCTCACCCACCCGCCTGTGGTGCCCCCCCTCACGCATCCTCTCCCCCACCACCATCCCTTTCTCTCTCCTCAGTCCTCAACTCCAGTGTCCCTTTCCTCGCCCCTCCACCTTCGTCCCTTCGTCGTTGAGCGGCCGTCAGCCAACCCTCAGCCAGTCAGCGTGACGCGCGGCTCCAGTAGCGCTGCGCTGTTCTGCGTTTTCAGAATTTCCAGGAAGAACGTGAATGGAGAAACAGCAGCGTTCGAGCGTCATCGGAGTCTCTGGCTTCGTCTAACTCTCGGTCGCAGCGCACGCGGGAAACAGTAAGGATTGTACACTCTATTTATCTCCGTATTTCAGTCAATTTACTCCATTCCTTCATACTAGGAACTGGCGAGAGGCAGGCCGGCATACACGAAGCCAAGATATATCCACGTAAGCCACATACAGCGCGTGAACGCCCTCAAACAGGCGGCTCTCGAAGTGTTAATAGGTTCGTAAGATTGATTGTCCCTCGCGAGGTGGGTCGAGGGAGCCTCATCATGCCCTACACAATGAGAACAACCTATCCTACCCAACTTCCCAACTTGACACTTCCGTCCTCACCGCTTCCTTAGAGCATTACACTCGCCTGAATTTTACCGAAGACCTAAAGATACCACAACCAAAGATCGATTTATTTCCTGTTTTTTAAGGGAAGAACATTGACGGAATACCATGCGTGAGACGGACTGGGAAACACAACACCTGGGCACATCAAGGCAACATTACGTTATTTGTGTGTGAAAACGTTCCCGTCACGCCCTATAGAGCAGTTCCTGGAAGTCGTTCAAAGCAGACTCCCAAACCGCCAGGGGGATGCGAAGGGAAGGACATGAGGGGCTCCAGTGCGGGTGGGAATGGGGGTGGACAGGTGGAGAGGGAGGGAGGGAGGGAGAGCAGCAGGTGAGGCCAGGAAAGAGGGTAGTGAGAGTGTGTACAAGAGAAGGACCATGTGGCGACGGTGATGGAAGAAATAAGACTACTACTACTACTACTACTACTACTACTACTACTACTACTACTACTACTACTATTACAACTACTACTACTACTACTACTACAATAACTATAATTCCGTTCTTGTTAGTAAGTAGTAGTAGTAGTAGTAGTAGTAGTAGTAGTAGTAGTAGTAGTAGTAGTAGTAGTAGTAGTAGTAGTAGTAGAAGTAGTAGTAGTAGTGATGATGGCGATAGGAATGAACAAGCTAACAAGTTTATAGGGCCCCTACCAGGTGGAGGAAACAGGACTAGTAATAAAAGTCTCTCTCTCTCTCTCTCTCTCTCTCTCTCTCTCTCTCTCTCTCTCTCTCTCTCTCTCTCTCTCTCTCTCTCTCTCTCTCTCTCTCTCTTTAAGACGGTGCGTGGGATAAGCTACCTAACCTTGCCTGGTCAACACTAGAGGCTGGAGGGCTGATGGTGGTGGTGGTGGTGGTGGTGGTCTTTGCGATCCCGTGGCGGGGCAGCCTCAGTAAAACCCTCCCGCAGCCAACTCGTGTGACGGCTCAGACGCACCCATGCTGTTTGTGATCGTGGCGTCCAGAGTCAGTTAATCCATTACCTTCCTTATTAACAAACCACTACTCACTTCAGCCTGTATCAAGTATCAGCTTATCTTATTCTTAACCATCATTGAATTTCCTGTCCAGCCACTTCGGGACTCTGCCCACCGACTGACTGCCTCGCCTCGCCTCTCGCCTTGCCTTGCCTTGCCTTGCCTTGCCTCGCCTTGTCTTGTCTTTCCTTTCATTCCCTCCTTGCAAGAATCCGGCCGCGCCCCCTCCTGGCACTCCTACAGTCCATCCCTCACCTCGCAAGGAGGATCTGTGTGCCCTTCAGTGTTCCTTGGTGTGTTGAAAGCTTCACTCGTGTAAGTTTCGTGGGTTCCTTTGCTCGTTCAGTATTACAGTTTTCAAGTTTCGTAAAATCATATATTGTAAGTCAGACTGAAATAAATAAAGACATAAGTTTCGTGAGTTCCATAACCATTCAGTATAAAAGTTTTCATATTTCGTAAAATCACGTATTGTTTGTCGGATTCAAGTGAATAAAGACATTATCACACTGGGAGAGTAAGTATGGGATTGATCATCTGATTATGAAAAGAATAATGATGTCCTTAAATAAAAACTTGTTTCAGTAACGAATATAAATTACTGTTAGAAAATAAGAGAGATATATGCATTAAATAATACAAAAGTTAAAGTAAAGTAAATTATTCTAATAAATAATGTACTATCTTTCTGGTTGAATTTCTAAAAACATGATTAGTAGTGTGGGACGGTGCACGCTCTGGGGCCCTCGGGGTCCTCAGACGCAATGGTTCGAATCCTGGCCACAGTCCGAGGGTAGGAAGGGCATCCACCTGGGGCAATGGTTCCCAATGCCAAATCCAAGGTCTTTCGTTAGGAAGCACCGTTCCAGCCCAGACAGACCAGGAAAAACCGAACGTAAAACTGGATATATATATATATATATATATATATATATATATATATATATATATATATATATATATATATATATATATATATATATGTATGTATGTATGTATGTATGTATGTGTGTGTGTGTGTGTGTGTGTGTGTGTGTGTGTGTGTGTGTGTGTGTGTGTGTGTGTGTGTGTGTGTGTGTGTGTGTGTGTGTGTGTGTGTGTGTGTGTGTAAAATGTTTTTATATGATGTTTATGATTATTATTATTATTATTATTATTATTATTATTATTATTATTATTATTATTATTATTACTACTACTATTACTGCTATTGCTACTGCTACTACTACCACTACTACTGCTACTTCTGCTACTACTATTACTACTATTGCTGCTACTACTACTACTACTACTACTACTACTACTACTACTACTACTACTAATGTTACTACTACTAGTATCATAATCACCATTAAGTAAAGACCCCCACCGCCAAAAGGCAGCAACATGGTTATGAGAAAAAATCGTTACGAGACGAGAAAGAACAGCACTAATGCATTTATTTCATAATTCCACTTGTTTATCACTAGATATACAATAAGTATAAGGCAGTGACTTCTATTTGTCCTTATTAATGTTCAATCCGACTGTGCCTCAGGGCGAAATAAGACTATCATTATTTTTATTTATTTTTTTTTTCTGACGCATTGCACAAACAGTATGTGCGCGTCAAGTGAGCGTGTCTTATCAACAGGATCTTAAACCATCGTGTTATATAAATTATTTTTTCTTAAATGAGTTTTTTATGCATATTTTCCGAGACCCTTATTTGTTGTTGTTGTTGTTGTTGTTGTTGTTGTTGTTGTTATCATCATCATTATTATTACTATTACTACTATTAATATTACTACTATCATTATATTATTTTTATAATTATAATTATTATTATTATTATTGTTATTATTATTATTATTATTATTATTATTATTATTATTATTATTATTATTACTACTATAATCAACATTATTATCATCATCATTATTATTGACATCATAATTACTAAGACTTCTTTTCACATATTCACGTTACTAAGCAAGTTCTGTGTCTGTCTGTCTTTATGTACTCGTATGTATATGCGTCTGTGTGTGTGTGTGTGTGTGTGTGTGTGTGTGTGTGTGTGTGTGTGTGTGTGTGTGTGTGTGTGTGTGTGTGTGTGTGTGTGTGTGTGTACATAAAGAGGATGGCGGAGCAGAAGAGGGCGGTGTCGGGTGTCGGGTGCGGGTGTCGGGTTAGGGTGTCGGGTGGCGGGTGCGGCACTGCTGTCGCGGGCTTAAAGTTGACAATATGGTGGTGATGGAGCAGCGGCGGCGGGCGGGGCTGCGGAGGTCACCAGACGGGGGGAGAAAAGGGGAGAAAGGGGGAAAGGGGGAGAAGAGAGGAAAATGAAGAGGGGAAGGCAGAGAGAGAGAGAGAGAGAGAGAGAGAGAGAGAGAGAGAGAGAGAGAGAGAGAGAGAGAGAGAGAGAGAGAGAGAGAGAGAGAGAGAGAGAGAGAGTAAAAGATATAATGGAAAGAACAGAGTCTTGACCTCTGAATTAGGAGTGTAACAAGACGAGGATAGTGTAGCGTTCGGAGAATTTCCCTGTTTGTCCCTCCAACACACACACACACACACACACACACACACACACACACACACACACACACACACACACACACACACACACACACACACACACACCTCGCGGCTGAGTCACCAAGCTTCTTTTTCTGCGGGAGAAGGACACAGAAGAGAACGAAATAAGGAAGTACAAAATGTCATCAGAAATGTATAGAAAAGAAAATTATAATAAATGGATAACAAAAGGAAAAAAAAATGTAAATTATGTATATGCAAAATTGTATGGATGCAACATGAGGTTTCTGTGGGCAAAATTCAAGTGAGAAAAAAATATCGTGATGGAAACAAAACGAGTATTCTTTTCCTTCTTTCCCCACACAATTCAGAAGACTGGAGTTATGAAGCGTAACAGATGTGCCAGTGCAAAATTTGGAAAGAAAGGTAAGCTAAAGTCTTAAATGTATAGTAATTTTGCAGCTGAGCAGAGACAAGGCCTTTTTTTTTTTAACAGCATTACAGTGTTGGGTAGATGATAGCTATACACGAGCTCCGTTGTACCTGTTTATCTATTTAGTTCACTCATCTCTCCTGTTCATTCATTAATTTATTATCATTTCCTTCATTCATATATATATATATATATATATATATATATATATATATATATATATATATATATATATATATATATATATATATATATATATATATATATATATATATTTATTTATTTATCTATTTATTTATTTATTTATTTATTTATTTATTTATTTATTTACTTATTTATTTATTTATTTATTTCCTTTCCTTTCTTGTTTATTTCTTTATGTACTTTCTATTTCATAGACTCGATATTATAACTTAACAAAAATACGAAGGTTCCACTCTAATAATACACGCAGGTATCGATCTACTGCTGGAAGCCTCCTGGAAGTGTTGCAAGCCGCTGGTGGTGCGGCGTGTGTGCTGCGAGGGACAGGACAGGAAAGACAAGGGCGAAGTCACGCAGGTATACACATGTGGCCGGACCAGTTACGCAATTAATCACGTAAGGAACCCACGCATGTTACTCGCACCGCTAGTCTTCCAGTAACGCTCTAAAACACTAACCGCGACACGTAACCGTAGCCTCATGACACGCCCCGCTGAGTCTGACCCGCTGGAAAAACGACGAGACTGAGAAAGTCAACAGTAAAGTGAAGCGGCGAAGCATTTCTGTTCACGCATATGAAGTGAACGCTGAGTACTGGCGCCTCCACGCTGCCTGAACGCTTGACTGACCACTAATTAACCAGCAGACACGTGACCAAAGAGAAGGTAACGCGAGGAGGTAACAGGTGGAATATACATTTTCTGGAGCCACGCGACGCCACGTCAGCACGACACGCCTCCCGCACCACGCCTATGCACGTCTTGAGCCTCTCCCGCTAGGAAGGGTAGGCGCCCGGTGAGGGAACGGTGAGGGAAAGAGCAACATGAGAGCAAAAGAGGGAAGACGAGGAGTAGTGCACGGGTGACTGCAAAATGAGTGAGAGAGGGAGGGAGGGAGGGAGGGAGGGTGAGAGGAACATGTACTGCATAGGGGTGAGAGGTAGGGAGAGAGAGGTTGAGAGGAGGGAGAGGGTGACGCTGTTCAGACTGGATTACACAGAATTACAATGAAATGGAGACGCGACATCAAAGGGAAGCGAGGAGGAATGGAGGCGCGGGGACGGAGGCAACGGCTGGCAGTCCTGTCCATGATTTCATCTCACTGGCGCGGCTTAGCTGGTTAATGAGGCACTGAACGCTATACTCTGCATCACCGGGACTCGTAGAGAGAAGCAGCAAGAAGTACAAGTAATACCAATGCAACACTTGTATACCATAAACCACTAAAACTTTCAATACGATTACTTAATTATTACTCGTTACTAATTATTTCCTTATAACTAAACACTCGTAGAAGGAAGCAGTAAAAAGTACAACTAATACTGAAGCCAATGAAACTTGCATAAGTACTTAAAATCAATAAAACGTCCGGTGTAGTACGGTTACTTTACCATCACTTACTGAGATTACTATCACTTCCTTTAAACTAGACTCATTATCTTGCCTTTCCGTGGAGATCTCCCCTCATACACTTCACACATCAGTCCTGCTTTAGTCACCCACGGCTGTGAGGTTCCCGACGAAGCTACAAGGTGCTGCGATGCGCTAATGTACTGAGGAAGACTTGGTGAGGCTGTACTCGAGTTGTTTAGGGAAGAACTGGAGTGATGGGATGTGGTCAGTAAAGTGGGTTGATGGGTTGACGTGGTGTGTCGATGAGTGAATGGAGGTTAGTGTGCTGAGTTGACGAGTTGATGGGTTGATGGAAGGCCTAGCGTGGTGGCTTGATGGGTTCATGCAGACACTGGCGTGGTGGGTTGATGGGTTGACAAAGGCAGACGTGGTGCGTTAAGCGTTCACGTGCCTCAGATCTTCAGATCACGCCCACGACAGCTGCGGCGCACGGTCAAATGGTTTGAAGTCGCCCACGTGTTCTTCATTTAGCCGCAGCTTCCGCCGGGTGGCCGCGCACGGCAAGCACGGCGGATGGCGCGGGGAACTGCGGGCACGCCATGATGGGAGAACACTTTATCTGTGTCTTCCAGTGTGTGTGTGTGTGTGTGTGTGTGTGTGTGTGTGTGTGTGTGTGTGTGTGTGTGTGTGTGTGTGTGTGTGTGTGTGTGTGTGTGTGTGTGTGTGTGTGTGGAGATGTGGAAGATGGGTGTGTCTGTGCATACGTAGTCAACAAACAGCGGCTATAAATGAACTAATATAAGGAAAACAATTTATGTTTACCAACCAATAAAAAATATTTCAACGACGTGCATTGCGTAAAAAAAAAAAGATATATTATATATATATATATATATATATTATATATATAT
>NC_087154.1:8937500-8942500 GCF_035594125.1 Scylla paramamosain
TGTGTGTGTGTGTGTGCCAGAACTAGAAACTACAATATCACACAAAACATGCAGAATCCTAAATATTTCTTAGTTACATCTATAGACACTTCACTATACATTCTATTGCTATACACTTTGCATGGCACATAGGCGCATAGAACAATTTATTTCATCAGCGATCCTTCATTTATTCGTCAGTCCTCTATAGAATGCACCAGGAATACTTCAAAGACTGGCCAAGTAACACAGAAAAAAAAAAAAAAAAATCAGCATCTGAGAACGATATCTTGAATTTCCCAAACACAATCTTACACCTTCATAACACCTCGCTTTTATGGTGTCCTCACATCAAACACACAATGGACACCGCAGGATAGCACATGTCCTCTCTGTGTGTGATGTCCCCAACACCACCTTTCGCAGCCCCTGGCCACACTGCCGCCTTGGTGATGAGGGAAACATAACTACCACTCTGCTCCCGAGGGCGTGTAGTTGTTTGTGCGGGTGGCCGCCAGTGGTGCCAACACGGGCGAGCGAGGGCTGGCCGGTGGTCGCGAGGCATGGCACAGGTAAGGGTAAGCGATGCTCCTCACCTGCACGGAACATGTTGGGCTGAGTGACGCCCTGGCCTGCCCTCCCTGTAGTAAGACGGCGTGGGTGGCTTCAGAGAATAGGCGTGAGGGCGTACGAGCATGAGTGTGATGGGTGTGCTAGAGGCAGAGGGGACACCCAGTAGTGATCAAACCAGCGCGGGAGGAGCACGCGCGCCCCTGTCTGCTCTGTGCTGGCGCTGTGGCGGGAGCGGTGCCGGAGGTGGAGGTGCTGTCCTGGCAGACCGCGCAACTCTTAGCCTTTGAAAATCATTGACGAAAACGTTTCCTGCCGTCTTTCCACCACTCCCTGAGTCGCTACAGCAGGTGGTGGCCTAGGGGGGAGATTAACCTGCTGCTCTCCGCACTTTGAAGCCGTCGCCGCGGGAAAAGTTGCCGCGTGCAAACCTCGCACAGTTTGTAAACACGCGATGAGTTATTATCCCTCTTACCTGAAGGCAAGCAAAGGAAGGCAGGGTAAGGTGGAGGCGGCGTGAGCTTTGTCCCTGTCACCGTCCCCTGTGCCTCCCGGGGATAAATCTTTTGTATGTTAGATTTCAAAAGAGAACCCATAAAAATACTCTAATTCGGAACCCTTGCTGGCAAAATTTTTTCACAAAGCTTCGACCAAACTTTACACTTGCACCGCGACACGTGGCGGACCAGCCACCCACCACCGACGCGCACCGCAGAACTACACTGGTAAAAAACGAAAGTAGTAAGAGAAAACGGCACATTAAAGTGATACACTAGAAAAACAGGAAAACATGGATGACGGTGCCTGGGCGACGTGAGCGGCAGAGTAAGGACACGAGCAGTGGTGGCTGAGGAGCGGCGTGACCATGGGTTCCTGCAGGAGTGACGCCACTGGGTGAGGAGACCTTGCTGCTGGACACTCTATCCGTCCTCTACCACCACCACCACCACCACCACCACCACTACCGCCATCCCTCACCCCCCGCCGGGCCGCGCCTCGCCCAGCTAACATGAGCCGAGAGGGTGACCGGCCCAGGAAGATCCAGACGCAACGACAAGGGAAACGAGAACAACCTGACGATCAGACAATTAAGGTATGTGCAGGTGTGTGTGTGTGTGTGTGTGTGTGTGTGTGTGTGTGTGTGTGTGTGTGTGTGTGTGTGTGTGTGTGTGTGTGTGTGTGTGTGTGTGTGTGTGTGTGTGTGTGTGTGTGTGTTTGTAGACGTAAGGAAGAGTAGCATGGCCCTCACCAGACGCAGCCACGAGCAGGTGTCACTTGTGCCTCGCTCCACACCTGGGGCTGTCGAGGGAGAGTGCCACGGGTCGCCTGCCCTACTAATTATCCATCATACGTAAATTTATTAATTTGCCAACACGGCAACCACGTTCTGGCGGCAAGAAAAGTGTAACCTTCACAACCGTCATCCATAATGTATGTAAAAGGAAAATATCATAATCTCTCTCTCTCTCTCTCTCTCTCTCTCTCTCTCTCTCTCTCTCTCTCTCTCTCTCTCTCTCTCTCTCTCTCTCTCTCTCTCTCTCTCTCTCTCTCTCTCTCTCTCTCTCTCTCTCTCTCTCTGTCATCTTCCATACAAACACGCACTGCCTTTTATCACTGACAGTTAAAAAATAAAAAGGCAATAAATAAATAAACAAAACAGGTACTGATGAACGCCTCCACAGCGCGGGTCGGCAGGAAGAAGCGCAGCACGTGCGGAAAGTCACTAGCGCGAGGCCTGGTGTGGGAGCGTGTTGTGAGGCCACTGGAAATCACGTGAATTGTAATACAGCGCTGGCAGACACGCGGATGTGGGAAAATTAATAAAAACAGAATTATTAAGTAAACTAAGGATTTCAGAGAGAGAGAGAGAGAGAGAGAGAGAGAGAGAGAGAGAGAGAGAGAGAGAGAGAGAGAGAGAGAGAGAGAGAGAGAGAGAGAGAGAGAGAGAGAGGCGGATATGGATAAGCTACGGGGGAGAAAAATAAGTGATTCACGCAAGTAACTAAAGACTTTCGTCTCTGTTACCCCTCCAGGACATGAAAACATCACTTACACTTGCAAAAGTTGAAAAGATACATGTGGAAAGAGGTAAAAAAGAGTTAGATATAAATAACTCAGAATTTAATTCTCTTACGCTCTACAACGTAAAGAATCCCACGCGCACATCCAAGACCTGAGGTGACCCAGACACGTGGAAAGTAAATATAAATAACTCTCTCTTTTAAACTCTATTACATAAAAAAGTCTCAAGTCACACTAGCCTAAACTGTGAAGTGACACTGATACCTATTTTGGGAAAGACAATTAGAAGATTTTTTTCCCCCAATGATTTACCTCACTCGTGCATAAAAAAATAAGAAAATGCAATAATAAATAGTTACTGAGACAAATAACTCAGGGATTAACTTTGTTTTAATACCAACAAGTAAAGAGACTCGGCCGAGACTTCCAAGACTCGAAGTGACTGGGATACTTAGGTGGAAGAAAACACATAATAAAAAATAGAGACTTACTGAGACAAATAACTCAAGACTGCCCACTCTCTTTGAACTCTTGTAAATGAAAAGCCTCACTGCACGCTGCCACAAAACCTGAGGTGAGAGAGATACTCTGGTGGGGGAAAAAATGGAGAAAAAAGAGAGCTGTTGAGACAAATAAGTCAGGAATGCTCTCTCTCTCTCTCTCTCTCTCTCTCTCTCTCTCTCTCTCTCTCTCTCTCTCTCTCTCTCTCTCTCTCTCTCTCTGAACTCTAGTAAATGGAGAGCGTCACCCACATTAGCAAGACTTGAAACGACACAGATACTTGGCTTGCAAAAAATGCAGAAAACGTGAGTTTCTCAGACAAATAACTCGGGAATATGTTCTCTTGTAAATGGGAACACTCGACCCACACTAGTAAAACCTGAGATGACAGACTCTTACGTAGGAAAGAAAAAAAAAGTAATAGAAAACGCAGTAATTAAGTCAGGAATGGCTTCTCTCTTAACTCTAATATATGGAAAGTCTCAACCTACACCAGCAAGACCTGAAGAAATGACAAAGATACTCAGGTAGAAAATACATAAAAACAGAATTACAATCCGAAATGCCTCCTCTCTCTCTCTCTCTCTCTCTCTCTCTCTCTCTCTCTCTCTCTCTCTCTCTCTCTCTCTCTCTCTCTCTCTCTCTGAACTCTAGTAAATGAAAAGTCTCAACCCTCATTACCCAGACTTGGTGAGAGACTTAGGTAAAAATAAATGCATAAATAAATAAATAAATAAATAAAATACAGAAAAGCAAACAGCTACTAAGTTAAGAATGCCCTTTCTCTGAACTCTCGTAAATGGAAAGCCTCAGTCCACATTAGCAAGACCTGGGCCGAGGGTGAAGTGAAACAGGCAGAGAGAGAGAGAGAGAGAGAGAGAGAGAGAGAGAGAGAGAGAGAGAGAGAGAGAGAGAGAGAGAGAGAGAGAGAGAGAGAGAGAGAGAGAGAGAGAGAGAGAGAGAGAGAGAGAGAGGCCAGTGAGCAAGAAGAACCTGTGGGTGGCAATGAGTTCGAGGTGAGGCATGAGTGACACCACGGAAGATGAGAAGGCAAGATAGCCCGCTAGTGTATCCAGTATATCATATTATCCAGCACGGGAGGGAGAGGCCAGCAGGAATATCAATCAGAGACGGATAAGGCGGCGACTGAGCAGCAGGGGAGAGGACGGGATACTTGTGAGAAAGGTTGTGTTTGGCAGATAGGTGGAGTAACTAGATCTTTCGGGCACTGTAAACCACAAGGCTCTCTTTCTCTTTATAAATAAGAAGTGAGGTCAAAAGTTGAACGTTCTGTAGCCGCTCTGCCACGGGACTCGGGTTACCGGTGAGTGGCACGTCTGTCAAAGTGAGGCACACAAGCACGAGAGTTCAGTTCAGGAGCCGTGCAGTGAATCGGACGCCGTGCCTTATGAGAGCCAAACCCTTGGAAAAATAATGGATCGCATGGGAGAGTGAGGAAAACCTGGCAAAGCATAAACAACTTCGGATTAAAAATAGAGTTTGAGAGTTGACCCTTTTGTTAACACTGAGACCAATGTAATGAATTACTTGGATGAACGTAAAAAAAAAAAAAAAAAAAAAAAAAATATATATATATATATATATATATATATATATATATATATATATATATATATATATATATATATATATATATATATATATATATATATATATATATATATATATATATATATATATATATATATATATATATATACGAGTATATGAGGTTAATTTAATCTTCAGAAGTACGTTTTCAAGGCACTGTAGTGTTTCGAGTAGGTCTTTTAAAAGATGCAGATGAACATGGAAAGGACTGATTAGCAGTGAAACGGTTAAACTAGAAAAGACACTCTACAAAAAAAAAAAAAAAAACTTCAAAAACAAATAAATAGAGGACAGGATGTGTGATTGGGAAGCAGCCT
>NC_087154.1:8947500-8960000 GCF_035594125.1 Scylla paramamosain
CGAGAAGAAACCTTAGCAGTCGGAGGGTTAAATTCAGACTTGATGCAGAAATGTTTGCAGTCACGGCTTGGATGTGCTAAAAGATTCGTAGATAAAATCCTACCAATCCCTGTCGACTTTACCCACAATCCTCACTGGCTTAATGGCACCTGCATATTCGAGTAAATCATTAACCCTGATAGCATCTGTGGCTGTAGCCGAGCGAGTTAAAAAGGACTGGGAGAGGCAGCAGGCGGCTTTCACTAGTACTGCCGCCGTGACATGGGCCATGGTGGAAATTTTTAAGACTGATGCTCCTGTGAGTCATACTGTATTAAGAGGAGAGATGCTTCGCTCCACTGTTTAGGAATGAGAGCTCAATCTTGGTCTGAAAATGACTCAACACAACGATGAGAATAAAAATAACAGCAGCAGCAGCAACAGCAGCAACAGCAGCAGCAACAACAACAACAACATCAAGAACAACTCTTACTACTACTACTTACTACTTACTACTTACTACTACTACTACTACTACTTCTACTACTACTTCTACTACTACTACTGCCATTACTGCTACCATTACAACAACTACAAATTACAACAACAACAACAACAACAACAACAACAACAACAACAACAACAACAACAGCTACAAACAACAACAAGTACTAATACCACCACCACCACCACCACCACCACCATCGCCACGGCCAGTAAAACACTTTCCTTCTTCTCTCTCTCTCTTTCCTCCAGCTGTACGATTTATTTAGTTTGGCTTCCCACGTGAGAGGGAGGGTCGTAACGGTGAATATATTGCCCAGTTAGCGCTACTTTTGTGATCCCGAATAATTTATGCAGATTTATTAGTTCCCTCCCACGTGGCGGCTAGCTGCGGCGGCGGCGGCGGCGGCGGCGGCGGTGGTGGTGATGGTGAGGCCGGCTAAGGGGCAGTGTAAGAGTTGTATTTTGTGTGTTCGTTTTATTCAGTTCCTTTTTTTTTTTTTTTTTTCGCTTCACTCTTTGGTTATTTGAAAGCTTTAAATCAATCAATTAGTCATTCTTTTTCGCCTTCGTCTTTATTTTTCTTCTTTGGTTGTTATCGAATCTTAATCAAACAACCCCATCCTCCTCTTGTTCTTCTTCCTCCTCCTCCTCCTCCTCCTCCTCCTCTTCTTCTTTTCTTCTCTCTTTCTTTCTTTCTTAGGTTAGGTTAGGTTCTTTCTTTCTTTCTTTCTTTTCTTCTTTCTTCTTCGCTTTTATCATCCTTACATCTCTCACTTCAGATCAGACAGTACAACTTATCACAGCCAGCCACGTAAAGACAAACACACACACAAATCCTCTGATGTTTGCTTTTCCTTTTTGTTCCTATGAATTCTTCCTTCCCTTTCCTTCTGCCTTTAATTCGGTAACCCCAAGACAGCTCGAATTTTACGCTCCCCGGTGTGTCTGTTCTCGCCAGTAAAGTTTAGCACCACATTGCAGCTACCGTGGAGACCTTAAGCAATACCAACGAAGCACACTGTCCGCACCTCTTACTAACACGGAGGAGAGACACACTCTTTCTCCCCTGTCTCTTACTGAGCGTCCGAAGTTACCTCCACACGATCTTGGCACGCAGCTAATCACGTCACTTTTTCTCCCTCTCGTCCTCTAAGTACTCAGGCAATTAATTCAGTCTCCGTTGGGATCATAAGCACATTAATGCATCCGACCGTATCGCCTAGCAGGTCTGAATCTTTGCGTTGTCATCAGTCGCTGGTCTTCCTGCCTCACACACGGGGCGCGAGGCGGTGACACAGATCCACAAGTAGGTGACTGTTTATTCTGAGAGAGAGAGAGAGAGAGAGAGAGAGAGAGAGAGAGAGAGAGAGAGAGAGAGAGAGAGAGAGAGAGAGAGAGAGAGAGAGAGAGAGAGAGAGAGAGAGAGAGAGAGAGAGAGAGAGAGAGAGAGAGAGAGAGAGAGAGAGAGAGAGAGAGAGAGAGAGAGAGAGAGAGAGAGAGAGAGAGAGAGAGAGAGAGAGAGAGAGAGAGAGAGAGAGAGAGAGAGAGAGAGAGAGAGAGAGAGAGAGAGAGAGAGAGAGAGAGAGAGAGAGACGGACACATAAATAAGACATATTCAGACAGACAAAACGACAAAGATAAAACTACATATAGACAGGCAGACAGAAAGACAGGCAGACAAAGGCAGACAGACATAGGTGGAGAGACAGAAAGACAGACAGACAGACAGACATACGCAAACAAATGCAAGGATAGACAGAAAGGTACCACACAAACAGAAAGAAAATAAACACATACATACATACATGCATAGACAGACAGGAAGACAAATGTATAAACACACATAAACAATAAATATGACCACAAAAGAGTCTCAGGGACAAGAAAACCTTCGTGTACCATGTCTTGCGTCAACTATCACCATTCTGCGAGTCTTCTAAAACACTAACACACTATATCTGCCTGGACCTACACCTCAACTAAACTGTATACAAATGGGTGTATCTTGAGGGCAATTTACTACAGTTCACAAAAAGAGTTAAAACACTGCCATGCTTATTTCTTTCTTCTCAGGTTTTCTCTCTTTCATAAGGGATCGCTAAATTCAACTAGACTTTTCCCACTCATTTATATTGGACGCATCATCGTCTTTTAAACTCCTCTCTCATATGTTTAACACAATGAAACAACTACTTTTTTAACTTGTCCTCCTAATCTAACCACGGATATGACGTAGGTAACATGCAAACACCAAAGAAAGTCTATTCACACCTTGTCACTGATCTTGCGAACTCTAACTCGGTAAAGAAAATGAGCAGAAGACTCGAGTAAAGCAAGACACAAGAGTAAGAAAAGTCTCTAGACCTAATGTTAGTCTTGGAAGGAATTTCTAAACAAAAAAGAGAAAGGGGAGGGCTGGGTGTTGAGGATTAGAGGAGAAAAAGGCACCACCCCTCACTGCGATAGGATCAACCCTCTATGAAAACATTACTTAAAGGATAGAAAAAAAAAAAAAAAAAAAGCATTCACGAATATTAAACCTTTGAGGGAGCTGCGGCAGGACACCATCTTGCTCCTCCCCGAGTCTTTACACCTGAGCCTCCGCTTCCTGAGTTATTTTCAAGGTGTTCTATCTAATTATATTTTATTTCACTGATGTTGAATCACTGCAAGTCTGATGTGCACAACTTTTTCTTCCTTTTTTTTTCTGTTTTGTGCCATGGAGACTAGCCAAGGGAATAAAAAAAATGAGAGAAAAGAAAAGAAAAGTCGCTTAACTTGCTGCTCCCAAAAAGTCGAAGAAGGAGTAGAAAAAATAGTTAGCCAAATATATTAAGGCTGTCTTGATACTGCTCCTGATACCCCTGCTGCTGCTGCTACTGCTGCCTCAACCCGTCCGCTGCCTTGATGTGTTCCCTGTCACCATCACTTCCTTTCCTTCATTATCCCCATTACGCAATTTTTTTTAGTAAGTTATGGCATCGCAACCATGGGATCCTATGTCGCTGTCTAGGGTTACGAAAAGAGCGCTACTTTTCTTAATAACAGACTGCCGTGACCGGAATCGAGCTCGTAACCTTAACACCGAAAGACAATTTACGCACCACAGCGCCACACGGCCACGTCAAGATGAAGTCCGTCCATGCGGCATTGTCTTGAACAAGTCCACAGCAAATCCACGTTATGAGATAAAAATAAAATTACTAAGTTTTCTTGAAAAAAACACTGAGAAAATAATTCCTTTCATCGACTCACACATTCTCTCTCTCTCTCTCTCTCTCTCTCTCTCTCTCTCTCTCTCTCTCTCTCTCTCTCTCTCTCTCTCTCTCTCTCTCTCTCTCTAAGTGTAATTTTCAGCCTCAGTCGCACCCAGCCTCCCGGACCCCGCGAGGAATGGCGTGCCTGCATAGCGTAGTTAGCAAGGCACTCCCGGCCACGCAGCACAGGCATGACACCCATTCGTCACGCGGCTAGAGGGGCGTCACACTCCATACAGCGAGGCACCACCACTGCAGGGGCCCGCCAGTACAGTCTCCTCTCCTGAACTCTACCTGCCACCCGTCTCCCCTCCCGGCAACTTGCAGCTGACAGCCACCAGCCAGCCAGCCAGCCATCACCTGCCGCGTCTCCAGCAGAGTGACGGCAAATCCCGGCGTGAAAATGATAACTGAGCTCCTTTGGCTCTTACCTTTACAGGGCGGAATAGAAACTTCGTGACAAATGAGACGATGGTGGAGTATTTCGAGGAGGAGGAGGAGGAGGAGGAGGAGGAGGAGGAGGACAGGGATGAGGAAGAGAGTAAAGAGGCGGGCAGGAGATGGTATGAAAAGAGTAAAGGAGGAGGAGGAGGAGGAGGAGGAGGAGGAGGAGGAGGAGGAGGAGGAGGAGGAGGAGGAGGAGGAGGAGGAGGAGGAGGAGGAAATAGCAAGAAGAAAAATAAATAAAAAGAAAGAAAAGAAAGACAGAAAAAAAGGAAAAGAAAAAAACGAGGAGGAGGAGGAGGAGGAGGAGGAGGAGGAGGAGGAGGAGGAGGAGGAGGAGGAGGAAAGGAGGAGGAGGAGGAGAAGAAGAAGAAGAAGAAGAAGAAGAAGAAGAAGAAGAAGAAGAAGAAGAAGAAGAAGAAGAAGAAGAAGAAGAAGAAGAAGAAGAAGAAGAAGAAGAAGAAGAAGAAGAAGACGGTCTGAGGCGCCGCTAAACATAGACAACATTCACTCTCTCCCGCACACACCACTCTGCTCCATATATTTAGCCGCAGGCAGGTCTCGCTCACCGGCTCGCTTCACCGCTGTTGATTTGAGGTGTAAAAAGTGACAAGGAGGAGCACCAACCCCACTGAGGCAACAGCCACGCGGCCAAGACAACACGCCAGCCCTCGCCCGCCTCCCGTCCCGGCACGCACACATTCACACACACACACACACACACACACACACACACACACACACACACACACACACACACACACACACACACACACACAACACATAAAACACGCTGTCACCACACAATACACACCTGAAACACTCAAGAGGAAAGCCTAAGGAGGTTGCATTCTGTTATTGCTACTACTACTGCTGCTGCTACTACTACTACTACTACTACTACTACTACTACTACTACTACTACTACTACTACTACCATTACTACTGCACTACTACTATCCTGACAATAATATTCCTGCAATTATTTGTACTTCCATATTCTCTTGCGACTACTACTGCGTCTTCACGGAGCGAAAAGACCTGGGCATTGAACTGATTAAGGTGTACGCACAGGCAGGTGAGCCGTTCTCAATCCCACCGTCTTGAACACCCTAGCTCCGGATCCGGTGGCATGGAAGCTCCAGGACGACCAGGAGACGCTGTGGGCTGCAGGGGCTTGCCGGAATTTTCCTTCTCCTAGGTGGATTGTTGTACCAGAAATGAAGAGCTCCACCAACCCTTGTTTTCTTTTTTTTTTTTTCTTATATATATATTTATTTTTTTTTTTGTTTTGTTTTATTTGATTTATTTATTTTTTGTTTGTTTGTTTTTCGTAAGACTTAGACCATTCCGACGCCACACACCAGGATAGCGATGTCACAATTCCTCGACTTACATCCCCTACATACCTAATGCTGGGTGAACAGGGGGTGTACATTAAGAAACTCGCCCATCTGTCTCCCCACGGCCGGGACTCGCACCTGAACCTTCTCGGTTGTGAGCCGAGCGTACCACTACACTATGCGGACACACTCCTCCCACTACTACTACTACTACTACTACTACTACTACTACTACTACCACTATTCTGGCACTACTATTCCTGTAATTCTGTGAAATTTCAAGTTCTCACGGTCTTTGCTTTAAAATTCACTTCCATAAATTCGAATAAGATCAACATGTTAAATAGAAGTGAGTGAAGAGTATTTTAAAAAAGTAAGAACAGAGTTAAGGGAGTCCAGGATAAAACATTCCATGCAGGTATGATAGCTATGATTTACAAAAGTTAGTGGAGGACGGGAACAGCAGCAGGAGCAGGAATATTAGCTACTATGTGAATCTTGGCAAGCCGTCCCCGCAGACTTGTGAACGTCCTGGTTGGTGCTTCCCGCGGCGGCACCCTCACGTGTGTATATGTGTATGAATTGATAACTGGTCCCCTGACACCCACGTCCTCAACACACACACAGGTTATAAGGCAGATGGTGACTGATAACATAAAACAAGCTTTCACATAACCATTAATCACTGCAACCATAAAAGACGCGTTAACCTTTGAGCCGCATAAACATGGTGGTTCCTCCTTTCACTAGCAGTTCCTCCTCGTGATTGGATAATGGACCCCTCACGCTCCCGCCCACTGATTTACTTGACCAATGGGCAGCGAGCGAGTCGATACAGGGCGGGGATGGACACTTCACCAGACCTGCGGCTTTCCGTCACTGCAGGGTAATGCTTCATCTTAGCCATCAATACCAGCTAATGAAACTTTTAAACCTCTCATAGGAGCTGATCTCATCAAAGTCCAAACCAGCGATGAATCATCACCAAAGCAATATCAATTTTTATCCTTTACGAAAATCAACTGCTATTTTATGGGTCCATTATTAAGTTCGACTTATCCTTAGTTCTGCACTGAGCGTAACACGGATTTATAAGTTGGTATCAAAACTAAGATTGCGAGAATATAAAAGTATTATAAAAGTTTGCGAATGACGGCGTGAGGAGAGCAGTAGCATATAAGTGTGCCTTCGCATTCCTTCCTTTCCAGAGGAGTTAAGTGCGGTGCTTTTCTCCTCAAACTGTTTTATAACCCTAAACGAATCTCGTGTGCAAAACAAATAAATTATAAATATATTAATAAATAAAAGAAAAGAAAAGAAAAAAAAGAGAAAAAAAAGGTACAAAAATAAAAAGGGAAAGAAAAATAAGTGACTAGCTCTGCCAATGAACACTTCCACCACGCGTCACCGTAACCAACCTGCAGAGGCGGACACTTAACCTGCAGCACGCCGCAATACAACACCTGCATCGCTCACCACACCATTTTGTTCTGGCGTGGTGCGGAGCTCTGTGTACTCCAATGAAGAGAGGAGCTACACTACACTCCTGCGAAAGAGAGCGAAAAAAAAAAAAAACACGGAAAAAACACACTTCCATCACTGCTCTCACACCAGACTGCATGATTAGCTGCTGGGTTGACGGCTAAAATGAGTCTTAAGCCATGCAGGAGTAGATATTCATTTGGTGACCCGTAGAAGAGAAAGGGCGGCTCTCAAGGTACGGGTCACGGAGAAAAATGGATGCAAATATATTTTTAAGTTAAGACATGTCCCAAGTCAGCGTGGCGTGGTATTTAGTTTCCAAGTGTTGTGAATGGGTAGGTAGGTGGGTGGGTGAGTAGGTAGGTGAGTGAGTGAGTGAGTGAGTGAATGAGTGAGTGAGGAAGTAATGTCTGTTGTCTTAACCAAATGTTTTGTAGATATTGAGCCAAAACTCCCCAAAAAAGGCGCTAATAAATAGATATAATATACCTGATACTTGTAGATACTTTAGCGGATGAGAGAGGAACTGCAAGAACTTCCAATGAAATGAGAAAAAAAAAAAAAAGGTGGAGTACAAAAATTCGTACACTTAAACAGATCAGTATATACACACCTCCACGTATGCGTAAGGTCCAAACACACACACACACATACATACATACATACATACATACATACATACATAAATACAAATATAGACAAACATATCTAAATTTCAAATGTTAAACGGAACCCCAGCACTACCTACCCAAGCACCCCTCCACGACACACACACACACACACACACACACACACACACACACACACACACACACACACACACACACACACACACACACACACACACACACACACACCTTGACGTCTATACCTACCTGAGCATCTGTCTCGCTTGGCTTAGGAGGAACGCGTATCAAGAGGGAGAAGACGCGCCCCGCACTCAGCCGCTGGTAGTGGTGGTGGTGACGGCAGCCTGCCACGCCCACCTCCATTACGTGTGATTTATGCTCTTCCTTATAGCCGCCTTTCCACTGAGACGCGCGCCTATTAAGATGCAATTAGGAGGCTAGAGGGCCCCTAACATCTTTGGCTACAATCTCTCTCTCTCTCTCTCTCTCTCTCTCTCTCTCTCTCTCTCTCTCTCTCTCTCTCTCTCTCTCTCTCTCTCTCTCTCTCTCTCTCTCTCTCTCTCTCTCTCTCTCTCTCTCTCTGAAGTGGTACTAATGATGAGTAAGAGCTGTAATACAGTATGAGACTAAAAATGAGGAAGATTTGGAGCAAATGGAGGAGGAGGAGGAGGAGGAGGAGGAGGAGGAGGAGGAGGAGGAGGAGGAGGAGGAGGAGGAGGAGGAAAGAGGAGTTTTCATATGTCTGATCACTTTTTAATAATGAGCCAATAACTTAATTCAAGAGTACTGAAGACGTGACGCAACATCAAATAAGCACGATAAAAAATGAAATACAAATGAACTAACCCTATCACACATACAATGGAGGCTGACTGTAAAAGACACTGGCCAAGGGAGAAAAAAAAAGTCAACTTACCACTCTCCAAAAAATGTAAGTAAACGAAAAAATAAATAAATAAAGGAGTATAATAGTAATTCCTTAAAAAATGTCGAATACTCCGTTGTTGAAATAGCTGAAGTCATAGGAAAGTGGAAATAACGAAGCGTGATGAGGAAAACTCGCAGACAAACCAATCATGTTTCGTCTGAACTTAAACTTACCTCACACTGAAATTAAAATGAGTCTTAAGCCTTTTTTATGTTCAGTAAGGGCACAAAAAGGAAAAAGAATGGGAGGTGATCTTTTCTAAGTAATAGAATAACCTAAGAGACCGCAGTAGAAAAAAAAGTTATAGACATTTATGGAAAAAGAAGTTAATGTACCACCAGTGTGCCGCGTCCAGTATCACCTATAACGCAAAATCGCCCATAAATCAAAACAGTCCAAGCCAAAATTCATCAACAGCCTGAAACTGCATGTCAAAGCTGTACAAATTCCCGTTTAACTTCAGAAAACAAAATTGGACATAAAAAAGATAAAGCAGTATATCCTGAAATAACACGTGGAACCATTAAAATAACTTAAAAATATGTGTTGAATACCCCCATGAAAGAACTAAAATAGAGCACAGAATCATTACCATATGGACTAATCAAAGTATTTATGTAATCTGAACCTAGATAATTGGCATCCATAATTCCCTCTCTTTTCCTCCCTTGGGCGCTTTAAACTCACCACCACCACCACCATCACCACCGCCACCACCACCACCACCACCACCACCACCACCACCAACAACAACAACAACAACAAAACGGCAACAATAACGACAACAATAAGTTTTCGTCCACACTGAGCTCTAATTCTCTTCTAGAAAAAAATTGTAGGAAAAAATAACGGAATCGGGGTATATTATTGTAAAATTATCAATTGTCTTGACAAATGTGGAATTAATATTGGATAAATAACTAGACAGATACATATACATAGATAGATAGATAGATAGATAGATAAAGATAAATTGATTAATTCATAGATATACGTACAGATAAATGGATGGATGGATGGATGGATGGATGGATGGAGATTGATAGACAGATAGACACAGATAGATAGATAGATAGATAAATAGACAGATTAACATACATGCATATAGACAAATATAAATAAAATAAATGAATAAATAAACATAAATAAATACATAAACAAATTAACAAAAGTAGAAAGGAAATAACTAAAACATATAAAACAAATATAATTAAGAGTAGACCAAAAAGCATGTTGGGTTTCACAGCAAGACTTTCTAAAAATATATGTCAACCCAAACATCTGAGCATTGTTTAAATCTTTAGTGAGACATCTTCAAGATTAGGTGATCCATCTCCCCGAACAAACAAAACCTCTCTCTCTCTCTCTCTCTCTCTCTCTCTCTCTCTCTCTCTCTCTCTCTCTCTCTCTCTCTCTCTCTCTCTCTCTCTCTCTCTCTCTGTCTATCTACTTATCTATCTATCTATCTATTTATCTATCTCTAGCTAATTTAAACTGCATACCGCCACTAAATGAACGTACTAGAATTAGTATTGGATTCAGATACTTCATTATGTCAGTTACAATTCAGTCTGACGGCTATTGGCCAATAAAGTTCTTATTATTATTGCCTATGTATTATTGCGCGTGCACACTTCCTCACTCGACCTTGAAAGATAGCGCGAGAAAAAGTGCCGGGCGATCAAATTGAGTTTTCTATAATTATCAAGCCTCTTACGCCACGCTGATACAAAAACGCACAGTAAACAAGCGGCCAAGGTCCCCACTAATAATTGGGTGAGTCTGAAAGGAAAGCATGGCCACGTGTTGAGCATTAAACACTTTCTTCTCCCAAGCGACACCAGGAAATGTAGCCGCGCTCAGTTCCGCGTCCGTGTTGTTAAGATTAATCCCTAAACTTTTTATTTTATTATGTTTTCTTTTTCTTTTTCTTTTTTTCTTTTACGATGCAAAGATAAAACACAGGGAGAGATATGCGAGAAAAACAGTTGAGGTATATATCTTAAGACTCGAGTTTCTGTCCATTAGATTCAAGCAACGTCCTACTCAGGTATATCTCGTGTCAATCTTATGGTCTGTTTATTGTAAACATCTAGATTACTGATACGTATCTTCTTTGAGTTATCGTTGTTTAGTTTTTAATCAATCACGCTACTGTTTAGTTTGTTGTTCCTTTATTCCTTTGTGCATTTAGAAATATTTGCTTAACGGTCCAGTTATTAAAATCCTATAACTCTTGAACCTGTCTTCTCTATCTTTTTTTCTTATTTGTTGTTGATACTGTTGTTGTTGTTGTTGTTGTTGTTGTTGTTGTTGTTGTTGTTGTTGTTGTTGCTGTTGTTGTTGTTGTCCCCTTCTTCTTCTCCTCTTCCTTCTTCACCTTTTTTTTTTCTTCTTCCAGCTGTTGCTACTGCTCCTTCTTTTTTATTGCTACTGCTCCTTCTTTTATTTCGCAAACACTCCGCAAACAAACTCTTCCTCCTCCTCTTTCTCCATATCTCCAAGGAGCAACAACAATAGTGGTAGTAAATTAACATCCATTTCATTCTTCATTATAAAATGTCCATACCTTCGTTTTCCACAAGCTGTTCCTTATGGAGAGAAAAGTGAGGCATTTCAAGCAGACCGTTTTGTAAGGCGACCCATCAAAGGCTCACGAAGGAGATTACGATGCATGGGTTAGATGGGAAAGCTGTAGCCTGGATGCGGTCATGATTATGTAAAAGGTAGCGTACGTAGCTACGATTAATGGCTTCAAATCCAAGTGACGACAGGTAATTAGTGGGGTACCATAGGGATCACATTTAGGGCCAATATGATTTTTAAAATATATTAGTAATTTAAGAAATGGAATTAGTAGAGAAAATAATAACTTTGCAGATGACACGAAGACAGGTACTTTCATCAGAGAGTTACAGATAGTTCTGAGAAAACAATGTAGAAAAACCAGAAGCAAAGCTAACCGTGTATTAAAATTCGTCTTTATGCGCTTTAAAAGTATTGGTTAAAAGTATTGGTCTTGAAGTAGCTTCCAAGTTATACAAGTGCGGTTCTGGTCCCCATGTTATAGAAGAGATATAAGCTTGTTAGCGACAGTACAAAGGGAAAGAACTAAAAAAGATACCAGGGATGAGAAATATTCCTACAAGAGAAGATAAAAACATTTACATTTACATTCGTCAGAGGGGCATAGACTAGGAGGGGACCTGATAGAGGTATGTAAGTGGCATAAGGAATATAACAAGAGTGATAGAAGCAAAATCGTTATGACCAGAAATCAAGATAGGACTAGAAGCAACGCATTAAAGCTTGATGAATTTTGACAAAAAAAAAACAAAAAAAATATTGGTTTTCAAATAGTGGTAAATGACTGGAATAGACTCGCTAATCATATTGTTAGTGGCGAGTCATGAAGGAGCCTTAAGAGAATATCAGATCAACTTATGGGTTAGGATGACAAGTAGATAAAGTTTCATACAAGGAATGTCACCTGTAGACTTGCTGGCTTCTTGCAGTTTCCCTTATTTTCTTTTTTTCTTACTCATGTTCTTATGTTCTTGACTCCATCCTGTACCCACGTGGTCGGTAAGGAGAGGTGGGCGAAGAAGAGCCTTGATTTGTTCTATCTTGTTCTCTCGCACGCAAAGTATGATTAGTAGTTCATCAGATACCAATTGTTCTTGTCATGTCTGTTCTTCCTGTGTATTCTCCTTCCTCCTCCTCCTCCTCCTTGTTTTTTTTTTTTCTGCTATTCTTTTCCTCCTCCTCCTCCTCCTCCTTCTCCCTTAGTCACCACAATCACCACCACCACCACCACGACTAACAACAACAACTACAACATCAACAACAACAACAGCAACAAACGTAACCAACAGACATACAATTCTCTACAACGGTATACGCTAGAGAGAAAAAATAATAATAAAAATAA
>NC_087154.1:8962500-8967500 GCF_035594125.1 Scylla paramamosain
GGAGGAATGGAAGGAAGTGAAGCACACGTGAAGAATTACAAAAGAGAAAATTGAAAGAGAAGGAAAAAGGTTGAAGGAAGATTCGTGAGTGTGACTTCGGTAATCAGAAGACAACGATGGAGCGCCTACCGCATAAAGAGAAGTACTGCAATATTCACTGCTTGCCATAACCCGCGGCATCTATCTTTTAGTCACATAACCAAAGGAATGCCAAGTGAGCCGCGATAATGGGGTGATAATAGGCAGCGAACGACATGAAATAGCGTGGCAAGTGATGTGGAATGGCATAAAATAGTGACATTTGGTGAAGAATGACATGAAATGAGGTGATAATTGGTGAGGTGAGGAATGACATGAAACAAGGTGACAGCTGGCAAGTAATAACATGGAATAGTAACATTTGGAAAGGAATGACATGAAAAAAAGTTACAATCCGTAAAGAAAGATATGAATTAAGCCTAAAAAAGTAGATAATGACTGAGGTAAAAACAGTGACGATTGGGAAGGAACTGAATGAAATAAGGTAGCAATAAGTAAGCAATTACATATATAATAAAAAAAATACAAATGAATATTCGCCTCATGTAAATCACAGTTTTAACGCAAGTAGCACAAAGCTGTAAACAATATCGAAGAGAAATGTCAACCCACACCCACACCCACACACACACCCACACCCACACCCACACCCACACACACACACACACACACATCCAGGAAACAGTCACATGGTTCTGAATGGAATGTAGTACTAGATCACAAAACAAACAAATGAATCGGTGAGTAAACAAATGAGACATGAACGTCCTCGCCAAACGCAAATATCCAATTCAATTTTGACCCACGTAAATGCTGATGTAAGAATCGTGCACGTCTCTTCCCCATACTATTCGCACAAGTTTGGCCGAAGTGACAATGTGACTCCCCACAATACCTTCCATGTTGGCAGGATCATAAAAAATTTCCCACAGTCGGCCAGATCATTAGAAATAAGTGTGAGTGACGCGTGCGTGGGTGGGTGTGTGGGCTGCATCAGCACGCCTCATTGTGTTCAAATAAATTTAGTCTTACAACAAAAACAAAAACGACAGCAACAACAACAGGAACAGCAGCAGCACCCACAACAAGGAGAGATAAACAGCAACAAAAACAACGGCAACATCAAAATAATAATAATAATAATAATAATAATAATAATAATAATAATAATAATAATAATAATAATAATAATAATAATAATAATAATAACAACAACAACAACAACAATAACAATAATAATAAAAATACTAACAATCAGTCCTATTTAATTGTCATTCATTACTAAGCTCTTTCTAATGATAAAAGAATTTGTTTTCTTACTCATTTTTCCCTTAAGATGAGTTGCCCATCACACTCATTTCTAAATCTTTCCTGCAGCCTTTAGCCAGTGGGTCTTCTGAACAAAAAGGAAAATACACACGATGAACGGGATAAAATTACGCATATCACTTTACCGGGGCAAGATGAACGACTACGAATATCCTTTAGTCTCACTGATTCCTATCCTTTAACAAACTGTCTTAATTCCCTCAGTCACTGCCGCAATGTTGCATCTCTTCCTATCTTCTACCATTACTTCCAGGGTTGCTGCTCTACTCGACTTGCTAACTGCATGCCTCTCCCATCCTGCGACCTCATCCCCACACGATGGACCACAATAATGCCAGAGTTAATCACTATTTTCACTATTCCATGCCTCTTATTGGTAAGCACTGGAGTTCTTTTCCTATTTATGTACTTCCTCGTGTTTACAGCTTGAACTGTTTCAAACGAGTGTAAAGACACACACAGAACTAGATTAGTCATCTCTCTCCCTCGCTTCTACCTCTTTTTTTTTTCTCTCTCTCTCTTTTTTTTTTTTTTAGTGTAGAGCAGGGAGGGGAGTGGCATTGTGAGGAGGCTTTTTTTTCTCTAATGTGTAGTTGTGTGCCCTTGGCCAATCTTCCTAGCATGTAAAAAAATAACAAACGAATAAATAAACACAAATAAATAAATAAATAAATAAACAAACAAAATACCCCCGCTTGTTTTATACGCGCTCTACCGTCAAGTTGTTAAGTCACAACACCTACTCACATCATTCCGAGCTAAAGAACACGCAGGCTTCCTCTTATTTCACGTGTGTATTCATTCGTGACATCCACTGTTTTTGTTTTTTTCTTTATAAATGGCAAGACCCGCGTAGCCGAGTACTAGAAACCCACGTTGTTTTCATTTAATATTTCCGCGTGTTTTTCCTCCCGAGTCTGCGTTCCCTAGAAATACAAAGTTCCGCATCGCCGCACAACACTTTTTAACACCTTCTTTTTACGCCATTCAAACTTGGAAGCGCGAAGATTTATTACTCTGCCTTCTCTTATTTCACTTGAGTATCTGTTTTTACGTCTCTCTCTCTCTCTCTCTCTCTCTCTCTCTCTCTCTCTCTCTCTCTCTCTCTCTCTCTCTCTCTCTCTCTCTCTCTCTCTCTCATTTTTCTTCCCTTATCGTCTCGTTTTTTTTTCTCATTTTCTCTCAAATATATCTTATTTTTTTGTTTATTTATTTTCAATTCTATTTTGATCAATCTAAATATCTATCTATTTATACATTTTTTTTTACCACAGCTCTCTCCACCTAGGAACTTGCGACACACACACAGTCTCTCTCTCTCTCTCTCTCTCTCTCTCTCTCTCTCTCTCTCTCTCTCTCTCTCTCTCTCTCTCTCTCTCTCTCTCTCTCTCTCTCTCTGGTGTACGTGTGTGTGTGTGTGTGTGTGTGTGTGTGTGTGTGTGTGTGTGTGTGTGTGTGTGTGTGTGTAGGACGAAACACTAACACTTCCTCACATTCTCGTCTTCCTGTCCACCTTACGTACACACAAACACACACTAACATTCTTCAGTGACCACCCGCTACGTACATTATTCTGCACTCCACCATAAAAACGAGCACCGCAGCACCTCCGTCTTGTCTTTCTTCACCGTCAACCTGCAGCGAAGAAAACGGCGAGGCTTCCATAAACATCTGGGCGGGATGAGCGCCTCGCAATAGCTGTCAAGGTGTTTAGTTGCGATTAGGTGCCCGAACTGCAGAAGCGCGTTGGTGGACACTGAACGAGAAGGGTGTGATGATAGTGGTGGTAGTGGTGGTGGTAGTGGTGGTGGTGTAGAGAGAGAGAGAGAGAGAGAGAGAGAGAGAGAGAGAGAGAGAGAGAGAGAGAGAGAGAGAGAGAGAGAGAGAGAGAGAGAGAGAGAGAGAGAGAGAGAGAGAGAGAGAGAGAGAGAGAGAGAGAGAGAGAGAGAGAGAGAGAGAGACTGTGTGTGTGTCGCAAGTTCCTAGATGGAGAGCACTGTGGTAAAAAAAAAAAAAATGTATAAATAGATAGATATTTAGATTGATCAAAATAGAATTGAAAATAAATAAACAAAAAAATAAAATATATTTGAGAG
Source organism: Scylla paramamosain (assembly GCF_035594125.1). Classification (NCBI taxonomy): domain Eukaryota; kingdom Metazoa; phylum Arthropoda; class Malacostraca; order Decapoda; family Portunidae; genus Scylla; species Scylla paramamosain. The sequence continues at coordinate 8,965,965 of NC_087154.1, forward strand.
AAAATGAGAAAAAAACGAGACGATAAGAGAAGAAAAATGAGAGAGAGAGAGAGAGAGAGAGAGAGAGAGAGAGAGAGAGAGAGAGAGAGAGAGAGAGAGAGAGAGAGAGAGAGAGAGAGAGATGGCCAGAATCGTTCAAGGTTGACATTTCGCCACATGTTTTGGGGAAAGTCACGCTTCAAAGAGGGCGGAGGTGGCGATGAGGCCATATGGGACGATGAGTAGGAAATATGAAGCAATGAAATTAGTGTAGACTTTTATTTTCAAGCTGCCAGAAGTCATCAGAGACGGTTGCGAGAGTTGAAGCTTCTTTATACGAAGCTGAAATAGTTTTTAACAAGTCGAGGAATAGACTCTGGTGTGATGCCAGGTAAATGCACAGAGGACAGGGGTTTCAGTACTGTCTAAGAGCGTCTATTAAACCCTTAAACTGCTATAGCTCTTTATCTTCATAGAATCCACTTGTGCAGAATTAGAGTGCCATTCTGAAATTTTAGACACCACCAACAGCAAATGAAGAAGCAGAATAGTACAAATCTTTTCATGTGAAGTCTCAATTTTTTGCCCTTTCACTGCGGTATGCAACAATTCACAGCACTAAAAGCAAAGTATAGAATCTTTACAAACATCTACACGAAAGGAGTTAAAAAAAAATACACGTTGAAATTTCTAGCTCGTACAATGTATGGAGTTGGCTGTAGAACAAGAAAAGATGTCTCAGTGGTTAGTAATTAAGGAAAGAAACTACCAGTGAAAGGGTTAAGATCGCCTAAATGAACTAAAATCATGTGTTACGTTGCCCTTCGCAGTAAAGAGGTTAACGGTGTAACAGCAATCGAAACAACTGGGAATCTGTAGCTGTAAGGTGTTAAAATGTTTAGGACTTCACATTAATTGTTATCACTTTACTTCTACTCGTACATTGTGACGGGTGAGGGATGGCGATGAAATGGCTCTCTGACACGGACGCAGCATTTTGTACCTTTTTGACTATTATTTGGCACATCTTTCCTTAATTACTAATCACTCTGAGACATCTTTACTTGTTCTACAACCACCTCCAATCTTTAAACTGGGAAGAAATTGCAAAATCTATTCTTTTTAATCCCCTCATTTCTTGTAGATGCTTATAAAGATTGCATGCATTACTTCTGGTGCTGCTAATCGTTTCGTATCGCAGTGAAGGGGCTAAGAGACGCTAATGAAAATGTGGTTCTTCATTTCACAGATTCGCGGACGTTCAATTTCACTAGTTCCAAAACCTTCATAACAGCAAACACTTCAGCAGAAGAAACTAAAATGTTGCATGTTAGGAGATCTAGAGCTTAATGGTCAGGGGTTATTTACATGGCGGTCAGAAATGTAAGAAGGAATACGCTGTGTGTTTAGAATGGAAACAGAAATACAAGTAGAGTGTTAGACAAATTTTAATAAGGTGAGTTTGCCAAGCAGTTAAAATACAAGTAAAGAGTTAAGTATTATTATATATATATATATATATATATATATATATATATATATATATATATATATATA
>NC_087154.1:8972500-8982500 GCF_035594125.1 Scylla paramamosain
CAGATGTAGGTGGGCAGCAAAGAGGCCATATCTCACAGTTAAAGTAAGAGCAGGAAGGACTTACACACACTTACACTTCCTTGTAGGTGCAAAGGAAAGTTTAGACTGATAATAAAAGCCCACTATATCCCAAGGCTCCTGTAGAAGAGAAGAGAGCAGTAGAGACGAAATAACATGGTCTAAATAGGGAATTTTATACATTCATTATCCGCGTCTTCTTCGCGAAAGACAGAAAGACTGATAAAAGCACCAACCCGAGTATGGAATATTTTCTCATGTCGGGGAGAAGAAAGTGCTACAGTACAGACAGAAAGCCGTTTTAAAGTATCACATGGGAAGGTTTTTGCGGGTCAATTTAGAGCGCTTCATGTCTGACTGACTGACTGACTGATTAAATGATTGATTAATTGAATTAATTATTTCGTGACACGACAAAGAAGAGATCACATGGCGTCCCAAGCACCTTAATACCCCATCTCTTAAGATAACGGCGGCAACTTCGTGTTACACTTGGAGGCACCGCAACACCTCACCATCCCTGAATGTTACTGAACCGGGGAAACACAGGAATCGTTCGTTGGAGACTCGCGAGGAAAAAAACACCAAACGGCTGGAATAGAAATCAGTTAAGTACCAATTAAAATAAGTGTGGGGTCTGTGTGGTGATGCAGCAAACTTGGGATCCTTCACAAACTTTCTTCTTCCTTTATTATGGGCGAGAAGGAGGCTTGGGAACTCCGTCTAGGAAAACAATGCATAGAGGCCACAAACAGGGCAAATAGGGTATGAGAATTAATTTTTTAGGAGTGTTAAAAAGTAGAAGGCCCGAAGTAGTATTAAAGTTATACTTGGCGCTGGTCAGACCTCATCTAGACTACACTGTGCAGTTCTGGTCCCCACATTACGGAAAAGATATAGGTCTATTAGAATCAGTACAGAGGAGAATGACTAAAAGGATACAGGGGATGAGGAGTATTCCTTACGAGGCGAGATTGAAGCTGTTAAATTTACATTCTTTAGAGAGACGTAGGTTAAGAGGGGACCTGATAGAAGTCTTTAAGTGGTATAAGTGGTATAACAAGGGGGATGTAAGCAAAATTCTTAGGATCAGCAACCAGGATAGAACAAGAAATAACGGGTTCAAGCTTGAAAGCCTGGTGGCTTCTTGCAGCTTCCCTTATTTATTATGTTCTTAAGTTATTCTTATGCTGGTGGCGAGGAGAGCAAGACGAGGCCATGTGCACCTGTATTGAGGCGCTGAGCAGAGCACCACGATGACACGGCGGACCGGTGGAGCGAGACACGCGGATGCTTTCGACCTTGTGCTGGAAAAGCAACGACACTATGTCATCCATCACCATTACCGAGATTACCAAATTGGCAACAGGAAGACACAGACTCTCCCTGACCCAATTTGCTGCACCTCCCTCTCCCCTCCACTCGTCGCGTGATTCCCGCCATTCCTCCAAACACAAGGACTGCTTTCTTGTCCTCATGTTTCGGGCATCGAATTAGAAAAATCCCTTCCGGAATTTTTTTCTCCAAAATGATTGCCAACAATTGCTTGTCCCTCTGCCGGATACCAGCAGCCACACTAACGCCCAGACCCAGGCAGGCAGCAGGTAACTAGCATCAAGCAGACAAGCAGACAGGTGGATAGGCAGCAGGCAGACAGGCAGGCAGGAAGAAAGGTAGGTAGACAGCAGGTAACAGGCATCAGGCTGGCTGTCAGGCAGGTAGGCAAGCAGACAGGCAAGCAGGCAGAAAGACAGGCAGGCAGGCAGGCAGGCAGGCAGGCAGGCAGGCAGGCAGGCAGGCAGGCAGGCAGGAGGGAGGGAGGGAGGGAGGGAGGGCGGGCGGGCAGGAAAGTAGGCGAATAGGCAGGTAGCAGGCAGGCAGGCAGGCAGGCAGGCAGGCAGGCAGGCTGGAGGGAGGGATGGAGGGAGGGAGGGCGGGCAGGTAAGAAGGCGAATAGGCAGGCAGGCAGGCAGGCAGGCAGGAGGGAGGGAGGGAGGGAGGGAGGGAGGGAGGGCGGACGGGCGGGCGGACGGGCAGGTAAGAAGGCAAATAGGCAGGTAGCAGGCAGGCAGGGAGGCAACAGGCAGGCAGGGAGGCCCGTACACAATCAAGCAAGCAAGCAAACAAGCACACACACACACACACACACACACACACACACACACACACACACACACACACACACACACACACCTGATCCATGAGCATGAATGAGAGAGATGTTTCACCAGGGGCGGGACACCCCTGATTGGTCCTCCCTCAGGCGAGCCAGGCAGGGCGGGGCGTGACGGCAGCAGGAGAAGGTTGAGTGTTAAGTTTGGACCAGGCTCGTTTCTTAAATAACAATGCATATAAACGATGCATGTATCTTTGGCTGTTACCAATAATAGCCGCAGAGAACTATATATATGCTACTCGCCATCCTCATGCGGGGAGGCGCTGACACACCTGGCCAGCTTTAGCAAGCCTCTTCTTGGCCGCCTGCGTCACGAGGCACGTGACGCAAACCCTGCCTACTAAACTGCCCTGCCGTGCCCAGCCCCGCCCTGCCCCGCCCTGCCCCGCCACTGCTTAACTCATCGCCTCGCCGCCACTGTTTACTCTGCACCGCGTTATGATGGGTGACGCATGCTGCCGCCGCGCAGCGCGGGGTGATGACGCCCGTGACGCCTGGGGTTTGTGTCAGCTTAGTTGGAGAGTGACTTGACTTGAGCGATGCACAGCTTGCCCTGGGAGTCCCTGCGGCAGGCACGTACCCGCCTGCTTGATGGCGGCCTCACACGTTCATTTACATAATAAGTGGAGTTGGTTTTGCACTTGAGCCACTTGTCTTGTGCCTCACGCCAACCGAGGACCAGCAACGCGCCTCCATCAATCCGACGCGGCTTCTTACTTCTTATACCTTTTTTTTTTTTTTTTTTTCCGCACACTGAATCCAAAAGCATCCACACGCTCGAGGTGGACGACGCGTCATTGTAACTGCGTCTCTATATTCTTCTTGGCCAAGGAGGAGCGTGTCGGCCGCTCCATCACTGTTGCTCCCGCCATTCGCCGCCACTCGCCCACGGCGGTTACTCTCCCGCCCACGCCGCTCACGTCCAAAAATCTGCTCAAAATGCTGCATGTGATTCTCATTTGGAAACCGAGATTCGGGTGACATCAAATGGCAAGGCGCAAGGCAACACAGCCCTGGGTGCATAAGGCCAACTTTACGGAATACAAGACACAGGACCACCAGCCTTACCGACCCGCAGGCATGAAATTCTCTGAACCAAGCTCGCACGTGTCAAGATTTAAATCACAGACATAGTTGGCGTGTTTGGGAGTTGCTGTAGCGCCTCCTGCTGGCGGGGATGATGCTATAAGCACGTGTTGGAGTCTCATCCTTGACGTCAAGCCGCTGGACGACCCTCATTAGCTCCCGAGGATCATCACGCCTCCCTAGAGAGCCTGACAGCAAATGCAGGCGGGAGGCGCAGCGTGGTCTGCGTCACGGCTTAACACTCCCCTGCCACACAGGCGAGGCGACACAGGCAGCAACACACCACCGCCACTCTCACATCGACACACTATCGCTTGTACTAAAGGAAAAATAAAATATAAGCACGCACATAAAAAACCGCAGAATAAAAGTGTTCTACCTGTGAAAATATACTACAGACACAGAGCGTTATTTTCCGGATGTCGCCGTGATGCTGCAGCGACATTATAACAACAGCTGCTGTGTGATGACATTGTAAATAAGTCGGGAGATAATATCAATCAAGTAACCTTATCATAATCAGATCTGCCTTAACTGACGAAGCCCAATAAATGTTAAAGTATGGTTAGTTAAGATTTTAATGATCAGTATAAGAAACAAATACTATAATGAAATTGAATTCTACAATATTTCATGAAAACAGCAGATGAAGACAAACAGCATTTTCAGCTAGCCGGAGCAGACAGACGGAGCAGTGGCGGCACGCAACGTACGCTTCATCTCTTCAATGATGAACTTTTTTTTTCTTTTCGATAATCCCCTCTTTTTTGTACACTATTTCTTTTTTTTTTACTACAGTCTCATAAATGATTAGGTAGACTGTCAAGTTAAACGGCGTCAAGTCGTATGAAATTGCCCTTCCCTCCTTACATACCTGTTAATATTTTTAGTATGTTTAATAAGAGAATAGATAGAATTATATCTAGGGCTGAACTAGATTTAATGTCTCTGTTGTTTCATAGCTTATTGAAGAGATGGTTCGTTGTGTCGCATCGAATGATTTATTCGAAGTAGATTTAAGACAAACGGAGGTTATCAGGAACTGGGAAGGAATAGTTGAGAGAGAGAGGTGGTGGTCTCCTTGGGAAGTTGTGCACTTTTGTACCTCTTGCTCCTTCACTTTATTGTGGCTTCAGTGCTGAATGGACTTTTCCATTTTATTGACTGTGGTGGCTGGATTTTGCCAAACTTGTGATCGTGGTGGCTGCACTTCACCACCAGAGCACAGAAAACCGCCTTGATGTACTCTTGTATACGTTTTACAACAAAGCTCACTCACACCACTGGCACTTGTGTTTCAAACCCCGCATGGCACGGAGAAAACCGTGACAAACTAAAAAGGCAAAGATTAATTTTCTCTTTTTATGTAATGTCCATGCAAACTATCTTTTACAGTGCTATGAATGTTACAGAAGAAGAACGACCAAAACAATAAATTTTTAAAGCAAAACAACCAAATACACTTGATCAGAGAATACAAAAAGTAACAATACCTCCTGGACAACCAATAGCACTGTGTTATACGGTACACAATCCGGCGTGCGAGGCAGACGTCACACCGAGGGACACAGTAACCTCAGAAGCGAGCCAGAGATCTGTTTTCGTCAGTGAGTGTCCAGACCTGCGTATTAGATGGACCTTGGTTGTGTCCTTTCATCACTCTACGCTCATCACAACATGTCCTCTTGTTTGCTTGTTTGTTTTATGTAAGAGGGGTTGTGGCCAAGGACAATGAAAAAAAAAGACACTAAAATAAAAGGCCCACTCAAGGTTCAAGTCCCAAAAGAGTATAATCAAAAGAATTGCCCAAATACGAGGATAAGTCTCTTGAAACCTCCGTCTTGAAACATCTCGTCAAAGGTAGGAGGAATTGCAGAAGTAGGGATGGAGTTCCAGAATTTATCAATGAAAAAAATAAAGAGGAAAGATTGAGAATGTTAATTGTCTGGCGTTAAGGTGAACAAAATACGGGTGAGAGAAAGGAGAAAGCCTTCTGCAGCGAGGTCGCGAGAGAATGGATGGCATTGTCTAATTTACTCCATGTTTATCTCTTCTTACTCTCTTCTTACTCTTCTTACTCTCTTCTTACTCTTTCTTCCTTGTTTACATTATTATCTTATTCAGTGGTATAATTATTTTCTTTATGCTTTACTCATCACAAAGCACTTCTCCTTACTGCTCATTTTACTGTCTTATCCAATACTCACTAACATAATCATATCTTTACATGTAAGTTCCACGTATCAGACGCATAACGCTATTTTTTTCTTCCAAATTTCAGAAATGTTTGTCTTTATACCACGCAAATATTTCGGTCAATCTTTCTTCTTTTTCTTCTTCTTCTTCTTCTTCTTCTTCTTCTTCTTCTTCTTCTTCTTCTTCTTCTTCTTCGTCTTCTTCTTCTTCTTCGTCTTTTTTTTCCTTCTTCTTCTTCTTCGTCTTTTTTTTTCCTCCTCCTCCTCCTCCTCCTCCTCCTCCTCCTCCTCCTCCTCCTCCTCCTCCTGTTCTGTCTCTCTTCACTGTAGCTAGTTAGAAGTAGTTACCAAACAGCCTTGCAAGGACCAAAAGGTCTGTTGCTGTTTGGCTTTCCTTTGTATTCCTTTGTATTCCTCCTCCTCCTCCTCCTCCTCCTCCTCCTCCTCCTCCTTCTTCTTCTTCTTCTTCTTCTTCTTCTTCTTCTTCTTCTTCTTCTTCTTCTTCTTCTTCTCCTTCTTCTTCTTCTTCTTCTTCTTCTTCTTCTTCTTCTTCTTCTTCTTCTTCTTCTTCTTCTTCTTCTTCTTCTTCTTCTTCTTCTTCTTCTCCAGCTTTAACTGTCTCCTTAGAGTTGTTCCCTATCAGTGCCTTCCATTCCTGCTGGTCGCGTGCTGCCTCCTCCCGCACACACATCTTCCTCCCACAGATCATTGTCATTCCACCTTGATATTAACTTGGTCTTCCTCTCCTCCCTTCCACCTCCACCTGTCAACGTAGTCTTCTTTCTCATGAGTTTTCCATACTAGTGCAATATCTTTTCTTGTTTTTTTTTTTTTTCGATACTTCAACTACTTTTATTGTCTCTCCATAATTCACCATTAACACATACCTTCTACTCATTCCCCTCAACCTTACACGTACGTAACGGTAACTAACACTCACCCTTACTTTCCAACACCGCCGCTCAGACCAAACAGGCGACCTGGAGAAAAAAAAAAATAAATCAATATAGGAAGCATTAAAAGAGAGAGAGAGAGAGAGAGAGAGAGAGAGAGAGAGAGAGAGAGAGAGAGAGAGAGAGAGAGAGAGAGAGAGAGAGAGAGAGAGAGAGAGAGAGAGAGAGAGAGAGAGAGAGAGAGAGAGAGAGAGAGAGAGAGAGAGAGAGAGAGAGAGAGAGAGAGAGAGAGAGAGAGATTGCTACAACTCAAACGCCTTTCATCTCCCCCCCCCACACACACACACACACACACACACACACACACACAAACACACACCAAAAGAAAAAAAAAAAAACGCCTTTGACATTTTTTTTCCGCCGGCACCCAAACAGTAAGCCCAGCGGAGCGCCTCTCACGCCGCCTGTAACATCTTGAGAACATCTTGAAAGCTCCCGCCCACCCCTTCGTAAAACTTCAACCTGTGATAGCAACGCGGCGCCGCCTTCGAGTCCCCGTCCACACGTCGCCCGCTTTGAACTGTCACTCTGGCGGGCGGGATAAGGCGGCCTGTTCAGCGGGACTTAACAGAGCCTGCACGTGGGCTGCCTAGATCGTTGATGAGACAGTGGCGGAAAGGGTGACGAGAAGGGTGTCTGGGGTGAAGGAACGGATGTCTAAAGGAAAAGAAAAGTGGATGTGGTGAGAAGTGTGGATCGGATGAAGGAATGGGCGTCAAAAGGGGAGGAAAGTGGATGGTGGTAAAGAGAGAGGCAATTACAGAGAAAGAAGTATGGATTGGGTGAAGGAGGATTGGTCTAGCGGGGTGAGAAAAGTGGAAAGGATAATAAGAGATGTAATTAGGAGAGATGTGAATTGGCTGAAGGAACGGATGTCTGAAGGGGAAGAAAAATGGATGTAGCAAAGAAAAACGTAATTAATGAACTAATGTGGATAAAGTAAAAAAAAAAAAAAAATTGTGATCAAAGGGCAGAAATGTGGAGAAGATAATAGAGGAGTGTCTGGCGCTATAGAAATGTGGCCAGGATAAAGAATAGGGTGAATAACGAAGGGAAAAATATGGAAGGGGGTGATTAGGTGTCCAGGTCAGACAAGGAAGATAAGAATACAGGAGAAAGTAGATAAGAAAAGTACGAAAGAGGATGAAATGACGCGGTACGATGAGAACACCATTTATGACTTGCAGGAAACGAAACCATGTAAATTCTGAAGTAATGAAGGAAGTGAATGTATTAGACCATACTTTTACTTTCGATCCAAAAAAAGGATATAACATTTGTAACAAGGAGAATGAAACCTCGAAATATGACAAGGACGAAGAGGAAACGTGGTTAGTGATGAGGAGCGGCAGTAAAAGCGGTTAGCAGCTGAAGGACAAAGAAAAAAGGAAGCGAAATTCAAAGCGAGGTGGTAACAGAAGATGAGTCAAGATATGCAAAGGCGTGGCTGGGATTGAATGATGGGCAGGGAGGAAATAAAGGAAGACTGAGTATGGCAAAGTGAGATGCATGAAGTAGTAGTAGTAGTAGTAGTAGTAGTAGTAGTAGTAGTAGTAGTAGTAGTAGTAGTAGTAGTAGTAGTAGTAGTAGTAGTAGTAGTAGTAGTAGTAGTAGTAATATCTTGTGTTCTCCATTAAGTTACTTCTACATCATTTTTGCCATCCTATGTCTTTTATTTAGATTTGATAGTATAGCTCATCACAAACAGCCTTGTAAGGACGAACAGTTAATCACACATTCCACGGCAAAATAATGTGCCAAGAATACCACAATAATTTCACGGTAAACAAGTGTAGAGAAACCATGATAAATTTTACTTCATCTATACCACATCCTGCTTCACCCACTCCCACACACTCCTTTCCACTGTCCATTAAGTGAATACCGATAAAATAAAATCAAGTAAAAGGATAAATAAATGAAAGAACATACACTCCTTCACGTGAGACAAAGGAGCGGCAAGTCTCAGTGAGGAACAATTGAGTCGCCTGAAGTAGTTGGTCTGAAAGAACACAAAGGGATCGAACTCTTGCATAAAGCATTGAATCCAAAGCTGGCGATGCTCACTTAGGGCTGCTGCTTCTTCCTCTTTTGTATTTCTTTGTGAGTCTTTAAGCGCATCTTTTTCACAACCACTGCATCTCCATTCAAGCATTCACTACTGTTTTTCATCCATCCCTATGAAATATAACCACTCCTATTTGTTCCACACTCATCCCTCTTGCATGCTTTCACGTTCATCTGTGTACACTAAGGAGGTGACTCACGATTACTGAATCCTCACGCTATCTTTTCCTCTCATCTTTCCACAACGCATGTGTGCTGTAATAGTAATCTTGTTCCAAACATAAAACTTCCGTAATGTCTGGTAAAGATAGAAAAGCAATTGTTGAATGACCCAAAAACTGACAAAAGATTATGGCAGCATCCCAATCTCTCTCTCTCTCTCTCTCTCTCTCTCTCTCTCTCTCTCTCTCTCTCTCTCTCTCTCTCTCTCTCTCTCTCTCTCTCTCTCTCCAGATCTGCGTACATGAGGAGAGTCGAAGGCCTCAAGCAGCGGTGTTTAACTTGGCTACTTGCACGCGAGGAACGCTGCGTCTCACCTTACTCTACTGAGAGAGAGAGAGAGAGAGAGAGAGAGAGAGAGAGAGAGAGAGAGAGAGAGAGAGAGAGAGAGAGAGAGAGAGAGAGAGAGAGAGAGAGAGAGAGAGAGAGAGAGAGAGAGAGAGAGAGAGAGAGAGAGAGAGAGAGAGAGAGAGAGAGAGAGAGAGAGAGAGAGAGAGAGAGAGAGAGAGAGAGAGAGAGAGAGAATTATTGAAGAATCCATTAAGGAAACAGAAAGTTGTGAGGAAAAGACGTGTTTTTAAGGCAAGACCAGCAGAGCGTGAAACACAAACACAATGAAGCGGCCTCGTGCCCGGCTCATCTCACCACATGACACGTGTCCTCATCTATATCACTGCCGCTTTAGCACGACGTCCACCACAATCATGTGCAAGGTACACACACACACACACACACACACACACACACACACACACACACACACACACACACACACACACACACACACACACACACACACACACACACACACACCACCACCACCACCACCAAGCGGCGTGTGGCATCATTCAGCTCATCATCACAACCTTCGTATCAGCCTTAGCTGATAGCATGTTTATGTATTGTGAACAACCAAAGGGTCATTGCACACGTAAATTTGCCGGCAGCCTGGTGGCGTGGCTGTGGGGCTACAGGGGGCGCGGCGCCCCGGGTCAACAGGAGCAGCTCAGCGCCACATCCGATGCAGCAGCTCATGAAACAGGATCCCGCCCCATCCTGCCGGCGGTAGACAGCTCGCCTTTTGTGAGCCCTGTGTGCCTACCAGTCCACACAGGGCTGAGCACTAACGCCCGCTGAGGCCCCGGCAGTGCGGCGCCACGCCCTCGCTGGGCAAGACAAGTGTTGCCTTCCTGCCACAACAGAAATACGTCACTGTAAAATTAGTATAAAATCAATTATATTACATAAACAGACTGCAATACAATTCCACAGATGTGGCCAGCGGG
>NC_087154.1:8987500-9002500 GCF_035594125.1 Scylla paramamosain
GGAACAGGTGTGGAGTTTAAATCATTAAGACACATTAAAATTAGCCATAAACTTGTACTACAACTCTGAGAAGTAAAGGAGGACGTAGTAAAGGAGGCTTGCTGTGTTCTCTTTAAGTGTGAATGGTGTTAGGTAGAAAAATTATGATGAAAATGGGGATAATGATAGCAACCACCGCCACCACCACCATCACCACCGCCGCCGCCGCCACAACAACAAAAACGACGACAACAACTAGTAACAACAACAGGAGGAGGAGGAGGAGGAGGAGGAGGAGGAGGAGGAGGAGGAGGAGGAGGAGCAACAATAACAACAACAAGCAAAGGAGACACATCTTAATTTCGGCCAGATAGGAACTCATTTACAGCTGCCACAAAATAAGACCAGAAAATCTTACATACTAGTCTATACCAACCGCGGGAGTGCTACACACGGAGGCAGGCACGTTGGAAGCCCGGTGGATTTGTTGGGCCTCTTCACGTCACGCCCCCAGACACACGTGTGACTTGTGACAGGTGTGTGTGACGAACAAGGACGCGATGAGGGAAGTGTTGTGACTGACTCTCTCTCTCTCTCTCTCTCTCTCTCTCTCTCTCTCTCTCTCTCTCTCTCTCTCTCTCTCTCTCTCTCTCTCTCTCTCTCTCTCTCTCTCTGTATCTCAAATCACTTTCTGAAGCCATGAAATTCTCCGTGTCTTCATTAGTTAGCTGTCGCAGAAATACAGACAAAAAGGCATGAAAGCAATCGATTCATTCTCTATGTCTTTGAACTACAGTCCCACAAAGACTGCACGATGCACGACTGTTGTGAAATCAGAAAGTACTACAAATGTTACTTGCTCTTTTTCTCGCTTTTTTTTTTTTTTCTTGGCCAGTGCGAAAGGCATAGTTGGGTGAGTGTGACATGTTTAGGTGAGTGGAGGACTTCTCTGTATTGGATGTGTGGAGATGGGGGGATGGGGAAGAAAGGGGGGCAGCTTAGCCAGTGGTGGTGCAAAGGTAGAAGTGAAGCATTTAGATATTTGTTTACTCAGGTTCCTCCCTTTCATCAGCAAGGGTTCAAAGTCACCTGCTCGAACTTGAAGAGTGACTAATGCACTGGTTTTTTTCTTTTTTCTTTTTTTCTTTCAATTCGAAGCGTAAAATTATGTGCTGCAAGGCTGAAGTACAATTTCGAAAGACACTGCTAACAACAAAAATGAGTCGTCGAGAACTTTATTTGAACCTTTCAGTGTCTGTCGTTTTATTTCGAACGTAAGGAAAATAAGGGAAGCTGCAGGAAGCCATCAGGTCTACACGTGTCGGTCGCTGCGATTTGCAACTCAGAAAAAAAAATTCTGAAATTCCTTAAACAAAATTTGTCGCAAGTAAGTCAAAGGTTAAGTAAGAAAAACAAAGTACAGGAAGGAGAGGGAGAGAGAGAGAGAGAGAGAGAGAGAGAGAGAGAGAGAGAGAGAGAGAGAGAGAGAGAGAGAGAGAGAGAGAGAGGAGAGGAGAGGAGAGGAGAGGAGAGGAGAGGAGAGGAGAGGAGAGGAGAGGAGAGGAGAGAGAGAGAGAGAGAGAGAGAGAGAGAGAGAGAGAGAGAGAGAGAGAGAGAGAGAGAGAGAGAGAGAGAGAGAGATATTCTCCTCTATTATATAATTCACAGCAATCAAGGGACGCCAAGAATTTTATAAGAGAGACACAAAGCAGCCCACTTAGCAAGACCTCTCGGTGCACAATGAGACACACGCGGCACAGAGGGCGGATGATGGCAGGACCACGCCACTATTTCAATGGTCGCGTGATACTGTCTGATGCTGCCTTGGTGCACTATTTTACTTGACGTGTGGGCCACATCACAAGTAAGGTACATACTAATATAGTACACGTCTTAAAAGGTACTTAGGTACTTAGTAGGTGCGTCACTGGCAGCTTAAAGTGTGTGTGTGTGTGTGTGTGTGTGTGTGTGTGTGTGTGTGTGTGTGTGTGTGTGTGTGTGTGTGTGTGTGTGTGTGTGTGTGTGTGTGTGTGTGTGTGTGTGTGTGTGTGTGTGTGTGTGTGTGTGTGTGTGTGTGTGTGTGTGTGTATCAGAGAACACTGAGGACGTGAGAAGGAGGAGGAGTGTAAGTGGCCTGAGGGTCCCTGTTGAGGGTAACATTGTACCATGAAGAAATTAATTAATTGCCTTCATTCTCCGTGAACAAGAGACGAATAAGTGGCTGTTTTTTCCCACCTCAGGCTTACACAAGTGGTGTATTTTGTTTGCAGCCTCACCCGCTCATTCTCCAAATTAGTGAACGGTGAACAGAGGCGGAGGACATGGTATAGAACATCAATGTAGAACGACAGGAGAAAAAAGTGCAAAGCGGGGCCATTTTTGTTTTGGCAGACCTGAAGAGATGACAGACAAAATTTGGTTGATGCGTCACGCACCACCGCGGCAGGCCCTGCGTGGCTCTTCCTAAGGAAAGGCTGCCGAGTAAGCCAGGCGAAGCGATGGAAGGCAAGGTGTGAGGCGCCGGTTAGCCAGCTTTGGACGACATATAACTGTTGTTGCGGCGGAGAAAATCGAGCAATCAATCAAGCAACCAGTCAATCACTCAATCAATCAATGAAATAAAAACTCGGTCTAATATCCATGACAGAAAACCCAATGGCTCTCAACGCGTTACAGTTACGTGGCCGCGACCATCCGATATCCCAGTACTTCATGCGAGCGTCGGTCAATTACAAGGTGTCACGGTGAGCCACAGAAGAGGCTACGAGGGAACAAAAATTAAGACATGTCACAGTCAACGGGCTGAGATGAGTTCATGTGCCATATTTACATGTTAGTCACTCCTCTGCCTTTACTCAGAGAAGGAAATCACTTGCACTTTTTATCCATTAAAAGTGAGTTATTTGGTCATTCCAGTGACTTAGTCCATATCTGCGGGCAGGACCATAAATATTCCCGGGTCAGGCATTCCCTCAGTTGGAAACCTAAAGTGTCTTGATATTAATCCTCTAACTTCCCCTATATTAATTTCTATAACATTCGAGGTCTTAAATCTAACTTTCAATCTGTGGAACATGACCTCACCTCCTTCAAATCTTACCTTCTATTCTTCACTGAAACCCTGGTGTCTGAGACCACTGACATCAAATCCTTTCCGTGCACTCTTACTTTCCCTATCACCAATTTCAATATGAAATACGTCTATGTACGCAGCAACATACCTTGCTCTCTTGCCCACGCTCTAGGGTCTTCAAATTTCTCTTCATCTGTCTAACATTTAATCGTCATTCTCTCAATTAATTCATCTATGTTGTTTTTTTTTGCAACGAACTCCTCCAGCTATGTAAAATTCACTGACAATTTGACTTCCAAAATGGAGCACATTGTCACCCACTTCCCCCTTGCCTGAAATCCTCATACTTGGAAATTCCAATGTTAATTTTCTTTCACTAACCAACCTGATGAAACAGACTTCAACTTTGTTATTTTACAGGACCTAGAGCAATTACTGCAATACTTAACCGCACTCTTCACTGCCTGGGAGATCCACCAATCATTCTTGACCTTTTTTAACCTAAAATCCTTTTGGTTCATTCTATCAAACTGTTGTCTCCGGTGAGCTCCTCCGATCATAAACATAATTCCATATCCTGTTCCGTTGCTTCAGCATCACTTCTGGATCGCCAAAGCAAAGATGCTTCTGGCACTGCAAGTCTGCCACGTGGGAAAACTTGAGACTCTATTTCATATATATATATATATATATATATATATATATATATATATATATATATATATATATATATATATATATATATATATATATATATTTATTTATTTATTTATTTATTTATTTATTTATTTATTTATTTATTTATATTTTATTTTTATTTATTTATTTATTTTTTTTTTTTGGGTGGGGGGGAGGGGAATTACTATTTTGTGTCACATCCATTTTTTTGTGCAAAACGTATCTCTAGTTTGAAGGCAAACATTCCATCCAATTTCTTGAAACACAAAGCACGTTCTGTTTAGTTTGCTTTCGTGCTGGCCAAGATAAAAAGGCGGCTCACAGACAGTATATCAAAACCTTCCCCTTCGAAACACACGCACTTTATATTTTTGCCTGCATTCGAAACACACGCACTTTATATTTCTGCCTGCAATCATGCAAATAGCTGTTTTTTTTTTTCAACTTGATAGAAACTCTTTTACCAATAAGAAGTGTCAAAATGGAGCCACTTCATCCTCTCGTCAAAGTTGGCATCTAGCCATAAATATCTCCAACAATTTTTCGTCTTATCTCCCCCTTCAGCTATTTCATCCAGATGGTTCCACTCCCCTCTCCTAAATCTGAACTCTTGTCTCAGATCTTTGCTAACAACTCTACACTGAATAAGTCAAGGTTTGTTCTTCACCTTTCCACTTTGGATTATATTTTGCTTGCTACAGAAATTATTCAAAATAATGTTTTCTATGCTTTCTCTGGACTTGATCCTCGGAAAGTTTATGGTCCTGATGGAATCACTCCTATATTCCATGGAACTGTGCTTCCATGGTCGTTCCTTTCCTGGTCAAGCTATTCTGTTTCTATCACCATCTACCATACCTTCTAGCTGGATAATTGCATGCATACAACCTTTTCCCAAGAAGGCTGACCGTTCCAATTTCTGAAACGTCTGAACTATAACTTACATTTTGATTTTCTAAAGCCTTTGAGTCTATCCTGAACAGAAATATCGTGAAGCACCTTCTGATCGTCAGTATGGATTCCGTAAAGGACAAGCCACTTGCTTTCCTTCCTGAATCTTGGTCATCCGCTTTTAGGGATTTTAATGAAACCTTTGATGTTGCTTTAGATATATCAAGGACTTTTAACAGAATCCGACATAAACCTTTAATTTCTAAGCTTTTCTCTTACAGTTTCTAACCATCTCTCTCTACACACGTTCATCTCATATTTCCTTGCTGGCTATTCTATCGCTGCAGTGATAGATGGTCACTGTTCTGTCCTAAACCTATTAATAGTGGTGATCTACAGGGTTCTGTCCTATCACTTACCATATTCTTGTTATTCATGATCTTCTCATTCAAACTTCTTATGGTATCCACAATTACCCTGGTGACTCTATCCAACACTTCTTCACGTCATTTGAGTCGCCCAACTCAACATGAATTAAAAAGCTCACGCAGAAAGAGCCATGCAATGCCTAATTTTTTTATCTTCCTACAATTTCAGGAAGGGCAAAGTAAACTTTTAGTTTTCAATGCCTCAAAGACTGAATTCATTCATCTATACATTCGATACAACCTTCCAGACAATCAGCTTTTCTTCAACGACACTCAACTCCCCTGCTCCTCTACACTAAACATGCTTGACCTGTCCCTCACTAAAAATCTTGATTGGATATCTCACATTTTCTCTCTTGCTAAAACAGTTTCCAAGAAGTGTCGCCTCCGTCAATGAATTACACCTTCCAGTTGCTTACTCTATACAGATGTTTGATGCCTCCACGCACGGAACTCTGCTCCCATACATGTGGATGTGCAACACACGCTCTCCTCTTAAACAGGATGGAGTCACAAGTCTTTCGTGTCACATACTGCCACAGGCTTTCTTGATTCTCTCACTCATTACTGCAGCGTTGCATCTCTTACTATCTTATACCACAATTTTCATGGTTACTGCTCTTCTCAACTTGGTGACTGCATGCATCCCACCTCCCGTGGCCTCTCTACACAAGACTTTCTACTTATTCTCATCCTTATCCCATCCACTTTACTAATGCAAGAGTATCTCCACTCTTTCTTTTACTGGTGAACTCCGGAAGCCTCTTCTTGTGTGATGAACTGTCTAAAGAGAGGACTATCAACACACTTAAAAGAATTAAACTGGCTACGTCTCTCGATTGAACTCTTCTTGACTCTTTAAGGTAGCGTCTTTGGCATGTTATGCTTTTATTTTTCTTTGTCCTTTTTTTCCGTCCTTGGCCTGTCTCCGTGACACACAAAAAGAGAGTCAGTTGTACAACAAGGGCATCCTAAAACCACTTGTAAAAGAATGAATAGTGAATAACTAAGAATGAATAGTGAATAACTAAGTGATTGTGTCCCGTTGTATCACCACCAGCATCGGGTCAACCACTCCAGCAGCGCCATGCAATGTGCCGATCCACACCAGCTTGTTCCACCTGTTACTTCTCTCTATTTCTGCCCCTTGTATGAGGAAATATGAAAAGGTGTTGCATTTCTCTGGTTTGAGTTAATAAAACTAGTGAAACAGTCTGACAGTAACTCGATGAACGATGGGAGGGACCGCGACTCTGTACTCCCTGTCGCTGGTAATCTCCATCTCCAGTGACGCCCAGCAAAAGTGAAGTGTGGATTACCAGATCTGTGTAACAAAATTAATCCTGAACACCACGATGGCCATCTTAACACCATGAGGCACCCACGTGTTATTAACAGAACTCAGTTTTCAAAACAAGCACTTTTGGAGTTAAATTTAATATTGTATTCGAATATTATTCTACAGTAAATCTAGCATGACATTCAACAACAGATATGTTTCTACAAATTACAATCCCTAGTAAAGTGATACAGCAGAATAAAAAGAAACAGAAGCTAACTTAGTTCTGGAAATGTTCCAATTCTTTTTTCTTGAAACAGTACAGGCCACTGGAAAACGGAAAATCCCATTTTCATGCCGCATTTCACGTCCATGAGTTTCGGTAGCGGACGTTGCCTGCCACTAGATGAAAGTTGTGAGCGATGCAAGCCTCACTGGGAGCCTCACGTGGTGGCGAGGACGCGTGGCCTGCGACGCTCATCCGTGTATTGATTAGTCTCGGGGTAGCACCACTCATGATCAACAACACTGAGCGGGGCACCAGTCATGAAACTTCCCAGCAGAAAATCTTATAATTTCTACCACGACCTAATGACGCGAAAAACCTTGTGTAAGGAAATGTGACGCTTAAATTAAAGACTCAATGAAGAAAGATAATGACTGGAAAAGGGTTCATTTGATAATCTCATCATACTTAATTGACTTAATTGAATTTTTGTTTGTGGACTCTCTCGTGACTAATGCCTCACACTGTTACCCGGCCTGCCATCTTACTTGGCCCTCCTTCAACTTATGCACCGGGGTGACCTCAAGAACCTACACTGACCTATCTTTTCTGCTTCTGTTAGCCTCCTCCACCCTCCGCTCGACTGCCTTGGCGGCCCTCCCATCTGCATCGAACTTCCTCTCTGCTTTTTCATCCGCCCAAGTGTTCTTATTTTACCGGGTAGAAAGGGAGACGCCTAACTGGGACTACTTTCTACAGAGACGGTCTTGCAACACCGCACAAACCCCCTCTTGTTTACTACCAATCTTTATTTCGGTGCTCATGTGACGATGTTGGAAGCTTCTACCTAGTCGTAAAGTGTGAGATGCATTCTTTTCCCCAGCTACAACCAAAGTATATTTCCTACAACAAGGAGCTAAACGCACACCCACGGTAGGAACAGTGGGAGAAGCAAGAGAAGCGACGGGTATTTTAACACGCTGAGTGAGCACAAGAGAAACTGCCAATGGAACGTCACAACATCGACAACTTTGGACATGGACGACCCACTGCAGTTGCGGCTCCTTTGTACATCCGCGTCACCAGCTCCTGTGGGCGGGAAAGGGAGTCACCACCAGGCAGGAGTTTAGTGACGAAAGGGTGAACATATCTGGCACGGGTGACTAACCTACCAACACCCACAAGATGACTCCTTGACGGGATGCAGAGTCACGAGGAAGACAAGAGAGGAGGAGAGGAGGATGTACGTAGTGGAGTGGTGAGTGAAGAGGAGGGAACACAAGGGAGCGGAGGAGTGTGTTGACGGAAAAATAAACATTGTAAAAAAATATATATAAAAAAAAAAGCTAAATGAACATAATGGAGTTTGAAGGTATTAGACGCACGGCGGAGGAAGGTTATTGAGAGTGAAGGGAAAGGTGAAAAAATATAAAAAAGTGAAAAAAAAAAGTATCGAAAGAAAAATAAACATATTAAGTAATGCAAAACTGAATGAAGCAAAAAGATAAAGGGCGAACGGTGGAGGAAGGAAAACGGAACGAAGAGAGGTGGGGGGAAACAGGAGGAAAAGGGTGCATGGAAAGGAAAGAAGAGAAGAGGGGTGGAGGGAGGGGTGGAGGGGGCAGAGGGAGGGAGGGAGCGGAGGTACACCTGAGCCCGCTCGTCACTGCCACGCGCATTAGTAACCTGACGCCCCTGGTAACTGATCCTTGCAGCCATTAGCAGCCTTGCTACCCCGGCACACACACACACACACACACACACACACACACACACACACACACACACACACACACACACACACACACACACGAGTTATCGCACACACATGCCACTAACACACACACACACACACACGCCACTTTTACGCAAACGCACAGATATACAAGGCAAAAAACACACACACAAACACACACACACACACATTTACTCCCCTACTTTCTCTAGAGTCCTGATATATGAACAAACAACATTAAAGGTACAATACATGACAGCGCGATAAAGTAAGAAGCAACATACGGTGAGGCGACAGACCCACACACACTACTAACTCAAATACTGCAGAGAGCGTAGCACTACCTTCGGAGATTCTATACTCGGAGGAAATAAAGAAAACAGATTTACGAGCTTTCAAAAATACACCAAAGCAGTAGAGCATTGGCAGTAAGTAGCAAGGCGGCGCAGCTCCGTAACTCACACACTGGCGAGGAAAGAGATAAATGATTATTGCACAAGAAAAGATCGAATGACAAAGAGCGTATGCCAGCCTTATCTAAACAAGAGCTAATGCATAATGACTGAACAAAAAACCACGTAAAATTATGTCCAGGATACCACAGCCATCAAAGGGAACCGCCGCCCTTATAGCCAGTCAGTATAAGGAAGCTATTAGAGAAACACGAGACTTCAAAGCTTGGTGACCAAAGTTGAATGGTTAACGTATGGATGATGACAACGTTAAGTACTCAAATAACACATGTATATTTACCACAGACTATGATGTCACAAGTCCACAGAAAGTCACGTCCATAAACAGAAAGGAAACTAATGTACGTACAGTCAAAACATTAAATTCTACTCCAATATATTAATTTCTATTCGATTTATGAACTCTTTTATTCTAAGAGATCGGCAAAGAGCTGGAAGTGAGTTAATGATGGACGATGATGAGTAGAAAGGAGAGAATAATGATGACTGCAAAGTAATAAAAAAAAATAATAATCCTTTACGTCCTTGCAAGGTTGTCTGGAGGAGGAGGAGGAGGAGGAGGAGGAGGAGGAGGAGGAGGAGGAGGAGGAGGAAGAGGAAGAGGAGGAGGAAGAGGAAGAGGAAGAGGAAGAGGAGGAGGAGGAGGAGGAGGAGGAGGAGGAGGAGGAGGGAGGAGGAGGAGGAGGAGGAGGAAAGGAAAGTGTGGGGGTGGTGGTAAAATGAGTAAGTTGTGGAAAAATACTT
Source organism: Scylla paramamosain (assembly GCF_035594125.1). Classification (NCBI taxonomy): domain Eukaryota; kingdom Metazoa; phylum Arthropoda; class Malacostraca; order Decapoda; family Portunidae; genus Scylla; species Scylla paramamosain. Next base: position 8,997,007 of record NC_087154.1, read on the forward strand.
TTTATCATGACAGCATAATCAAAGTCCCCTTCCTTGTTGACGCTCGGAAAAGGAAGGTCAGTCTGTGGTCTTTTCCTGCACCCTGAGCGACAACATTCAGTTCATCTCCCTTGTAACGCCAAGAGCAACACAAATTTCTCGGTATGAATAATGTTGCGGTTGAGACGCCCGAAATAAGACGGCAATAAGATGGCAATAATGAATTTCAAGAGTAGAGAGAGAGAGAGAGAGAGAGAGAGAGAGAGAGAGAGAGAGAGAGAGAGAGAGAGAGAGAGAGAGAGAGAGAGAGAGAGAGAGAGAGAGAGAGAGAGAGAGAGAGAGAGTGCGCGTCTAATTAAAGGTAACAAGATAAAGCAATAACATATGTACGAAAACAACAACAGCAGCAACAACAAGAGCAACAACACCACTAACGCCACCACCCACCACCACCACCACAATCCCCCCCAAACACAGACACACATATTAGCAAAAAAAAAAAAAAAAAAAAAAAAAAAAAAAAAAAAAAAAAAAAAAAAAAAAAACATCGGCGCAGGACACAAGAGCAGACAGGCCAGTAAAGCAGGCAGGTAGGCGGGAGGTACACATGACTGGCACAGGTAAACACAGGCAGACAGGTGTGATCATATGTGATACAACGGCAGCCGCTTCACAAATCACTGCTAATGAGGCTAAATACTCGTACACTCACCTGGATGGAGGTATTGGGGGGGAGGGAGGGAGGAAAGGAGAGGAGTGGATAGGAAGAGGAGGGGGAGAGGATAGGAGGGAGGTGAAGGAAGAGCAGCGAGGTTTATAATTATATGGTCCGTTGGATTATAATATTTAATGAAATGGCCGGTGCTTTCAGTGTTAGTTTCCTTGCTCACTGACTGGACGCGACTCTCATGCAATAATATTTGGATGGCGATAATGGTAACGAGGCAGGAAGGAAGAAGAGCTGGAACATAAAGGAACACAAAGAAGGAACAGCATTAACTTTTGGCCCTTACAAGACGGTAATGCGTGAAGGGGAGGAAGAAAAGGAAGTGGAGGAGAAAAAAAAAGATGATGGCAACGAAAAGATAGATAAGGAGAGACAATAACAACAACGAGAATTGGCACCAGAAAGAAGAGGAAATGGTCTAAAAGAGCAGGAAGAGAATGACGAGAGAAAAAGGGACAAGGAGGAAACAGCGAGAACAAGAACGATAACAAGGAAGATGATAAAAATAAGAACAAACCCCGTACGAGGAAGGAAGGAAACGAGAGATGCATGATGATGTTGATAGGAAAGATGAGAAGAGGGAGGAGACGAGACGAGGAGAGAGAACAAGGGAGGGGGAAAGGAGACAAAAAGGTGAAGGAAATAGGAGGAAGTGATAAAGATACAAGACGAGGAAGCAGAAGAGAAGATGAACCCGATAGAGACAAAGACGAAGTGTTAATCGGAAGTAAAATCACCAGAAAAGGAAAGAAAAGAGGAGAGAAAAGAAAGTAATTATGATAAAGACAGAGAAGACGATTGCGAGATTAGTAAGAGTTAAGAGGAATTTCGGCAGAGAGAGAGGAGAGAGAGAGAGAGAGAGAGAGAGAGAGGAGAGAGATGAGAGAGTAGAGAGAGAGGACGAGAGAGAGAGGGAGAGAGAGAGAGAGAGAGAGAGAGACTGTACTATTACGTCACTCCTCTCAAGTTCTCCTCTTTGGCTGCATCGTTAGAACAGACCCAAAATCCATCAAGACCTCAAACACCACCACCACCACCACCACTCCCCCCCCCTCATGTAGCCTCATTTTCCACCCTACACACTGCACGTTCCCTACACCGGCACCTTCACTCTCATCCACAGCTGCGTATCTCTTTGCGCCCATTTGTACTGCACCGTCAATCACTATCAGCTTCACCAAATACATAAAGTGTAACTAACGTATCCATTTCAGTTTGGTGTGTACTATGTGTTTCTCTATATGTTTCTGCTAGAATTACAACTACTGCTACTGCTACTTGTTACTGCTGCTACTACTACTACTACTACTACTACTACTACTATTACTACGTACTATTCTACTAATGCCATTACCATTACTGAAGCACCTGTTTTTATTGTTAAATAGAACATTATTACACTGTAGTAACTCCTAACGACGACAACTGAAAGACTTTTACTACTACAACTAATATTTGCACTGGTTTTATCTATAAGTATGGTGTGTGTGTGTGTGTGTGTGTGTGTGTGTGTGTGTGTGTGTGTGTGTGTGTGTGTGTGTGTGTGTGTGTGTGTGTGTGTGTGTGTGTGTGGTGTGTGTGTGTGTGTGTGTGTGTGTGTGTGTGTGTGTGGTGTGTGTGTGTGGTGTGTGTGTGTGTGTGTGTGTGTGTGTGTGTGTGGTGTGTGTGTGTGTGTGTGTGTGTGTGTGACAAGAGAAGACAATGCAAAGAGAGTGTTGTGATACGATAAGACGTGGTTACGAAGACATTTTGGACTAACAAGAAGTAAATCTGTCACAACTTGAATGTATTTATGTGAGGGGAGAGCTGTGGGGGTGTGTGTGTGTCTCCCCCCGCCTTATCCTGTGAGAGGCACCTCACTTCACACCAATCTGTAACACATCAACGAATGCAGGGGCAAGAACACCGGGAAAAGCCTCTGATAAATGAAATGACAGTATGTACGTAAAGCTCGTCTAAATAAGAATAAATAAACCAAATTAACTTAATAATGTAATAACAAGAACAAGAACAACAATAACAATAATAATAAAAATTCAAGTCGACGATTACTTAGACATTTTTTTTTCTCAAGACAGGAAAGCAAACCGTTCATAATTACTAATATATATTGTCTTCATATCTCACTATGTTTATTCTTGTAAATTCAAGACAAATTTTGACAAGTTACAATATCGAGCAAGGAAGAAAACCGACTACTTCAGAGAGAGAGAGAGAGAGAGAGAGAGAGAGAGAGAGAGAGAGAGAGAGAGAGAGAGAGAGAGAGAGAGAGAGAGAGAGAGAGAGAGAGAGAGATGAGAGAGAAGGAGAGAGAGAGAGAGAGAGAGAGAGAGAGAGAGAGAGAGAGAGAGAATGACACTCTGACACACGGCCAGGTAAAGAAGCAGACGTAAGACAGGTGTGGTTTTGTGACGCTTGTGGAGACTCGCGTGACACTCGCTTCTGAACGTCACATTGTAGACATGCCCGTGTGTGTGTGTGTGTGTGTGTGATGTGTGTGTGTGTGTGTGTGTGTGTGTGTGTGTGTGTGTGTGTGTGTGTGTGTGTGTGTGTGTGTGTGTGTGTGTGTGTGTATCCTTCATCAGAGCAGAAATAATAATCAAGATAACAAACAGGGTAATAAACATGCATTCAGTGAGTCACGGAGCGAGACACAAGTGGTGATCAAGTTCTGTTTGGCTCAGAATCTCCCCTGCATGACCTCACACTCTTGTCTGACACCGCGCAGTCACCGCACCCATCACTGACAGCTTGGAGGCAACGGTGGGGCACATAGCGGGGCACCACCTGGGCTCTCAAGGGGTAGTATCATCTCATCACGTCAGTGCCAGGACAAGATGAGACCGCCAGCACCTCACAAAAACATTACGGTGCAACGACCCTAAAGGAGGGGCTACTTAAAAACTATATTGTATTACTACTACTACTACTACTACTACTATTACCACCACCACCACTACAACTACTACTACTACTACTATTACTATTACCACCACCACTACCGTTAGTACTACTACTACTATTACCATCCAGCAGAGGCTTTTGATAAATTTCAAAATTCATATAATCATATTTTTCAGAAGTGTTTTCTCATACGAAGTTTAAGTTCAGTAATAAACTAAATAATAGTCCTCATATCACCACTGGGTTAAGAAATAGTATCAGAGAAAAGCACAGGCTAGATAAGTTAGCGTTAAAACGGCACTTAACTTACGGTCAAAGATACAAAACCTACAGAAATAAACTAGTATCTCTCTTGGGGGATGCAAAAAACAAATACCATCAAGACCAACTCAAACTTTGTCAAGGAAATGTCAAGGCAACTTAGAATATAATAAATTATATACTTACGAGGGATAAGAGTGATATACTATAGAAATAAGGCTCAAAAACAATAATGAACCCACAGCAACAGTCTCTAATAATCATTTCTTAAAGACTTATGAAGCTTCATCTCAAAAATACAACGAACAGACTCACTCTCACAAGCAATTCTTTAATAATCCAACAATTTTTTTCTCTTTACTTGTACCCAGTTAGTGCTGCTGAAGTTCGACTGTGCCTAAAGAGTTTAAAGAATACAGCAGCAGTGTATGACGACATTCCACCACGTCTACTACAATACACTACACATTATTATTATTATATTGCACTCTCCCATATAATTAACCTCTGTTTCAAAGACGAATATTTTCCAAACAAATTAAAAATAGCAAAAGTAATACCCATTCACAAATCTGGGGTAAAAGATGAAAATAATTATAGACCAATGTTTATTCTACCTTCAATTATTAAAGTGTTTGAAAAATCAATTGGTACAAGACTAAATAGATTTCTGGAAGATTTTAATATACAGTCAGAAGACCAATATGGTTTCCGTAAGAATAAGTCAACGGAAAGAGCCACATTAAATTTCACAACAAAAGTATTAAATAATTTACAAAACAAACAATGTTATTGGAGTATTTCTTGATTTAAGCAAAGCTTTTGACTCACTTAACCATAACATTTTGCTAAACTTGAAAATATTGGAATGAGAGGGGTAGTCTATAAATTGTTTTCCAGTTACTTGGCAGACAGAACACAGGCAATTTGCTGTAATGGTAATCAATCAACACTGAAAAATATTGCCATGGGAGTACCTCAAGGATCTATTTTGGAACCTTTGTTGTTTTTGGTTTACATTAATGACATTTCAAATGCAAGTAATAAATTCAACAATGTACTATTTGCAGATCACACCAATGGCAGGCAAAACACTAGATCAGTTAAATATCATATAAAAGTAAATAGTGAATTAGAAAAAAGATGGGTTTTGGCAAATTATCTAAATGTTAACATAAGAAAGACTAATCATATATTATTTCAAAGTCGTTCGGTTTTCAATAACTTTGAGCCAATTTACTTGAGAGGGTGTGAACTGCAACGAGTGTCATGCATAAATTTTTTGGATGTTATTGTTGACGAAAACTTAAACTGGAAAAAAATAATATACACTTTTCGTTTACATTTATCAAAAACATGTAGAATTTTAAACAAAGTTAGACGAAACTAACTACTGAAGCTTTACGGAGCATTTATTATTCCCCTTCTCATTCATACTTTACTTATTGTGTTGCTATCTGGGGATGTACTTGGCCTACAATTATAAAAGGATGTTTTTTATCTCAAAAGGAAGTCATCAGAATTATTTGTTTCAAAAGGAAATACGATTCTACTGATACACTATTTAATGAACTTGGATTGTTAAAATTTGATTTATGTAGTTAGAAAATATTTCTTGTTACT
>NC_087154.1:9005000-9007500 GCF_035594125.1 Scylla paramamosain
AGCACTAAATCTGCTGCCACCTGGAGGACCTGGCAGGAAGCAGTTTGGCACTAATACTCGCTTTCGATTCAACGGCTGCCTGCTCTTTGGTGCTTTCTTGTGTCTTGAGCGAGGCGTGGCCGGCGTGGGAGGTTGGCGGGTGGGAGGTGTTGGAAGCTTTGTGGCAGCGGGTGACAGTTGTGAAGGCTGCCAGGGAGTTGTAAGTGGAGGAAAGAGGGTTATAGTCGGAAGAAGGTGAAGTCGGAAGAAGGAGGAAGGAAGGTGTGGTGATGACTGGAGGGCGCAGGTGATGAGATGATGAGGTGATGTGGTTGTGATGGAGGAGAAAGGAAAGGGGAATGGCAGACTGTATGGACTGATAAAGCTTTGGGTTGGACGGAATTCTCTCTCTCTCTCTCTCTCTCTCTCTCTCTCTCTCTCTCTCTCTCTTAGTACGAGAAATTAGATTATTTGTTTTCATTCGCTTGATTTTCCTTCTATCTGCGCTAAGTACACTTCAATATTTCCCGTCAGACTGCACGAAGCTCCGAGGGTCAGCATGGGGAGGGTAAAAATAAAAACAAAAAATAAAAGAGGCATGAAGATCTCAGTGTCCGTCCCCCACGAACCGTTCATGAAGTGCTTGCATTTTTGGCGCCGCAACAACGAGGTCATAATGGCGCATGCATTGAGAGGCGACGAGCTGCTGGTGCCTCCTATCCTTTATTCAAGCTCCTATCAGTCAGTCAAACAGTCAAATCAATTCCTTTGTAAATGGCTCAGGGAAAGATTTATTTTGGAAGTCACTTGAGGCGGCATGACACACTCTACGCCAGCAGGGACAGAGCAGGAGTGAGGTGTGGTTGAGGCGCGGCGCTGCTCCCTCTCCGCCTGTCTTCCCTAACCCAGGAAGTTGACAGTAGACGTGCCAGCAAGATCCGATCGGGGCCACTGATGGCGTCGCGGCGAGGACAGACAGACAGACAGCCATATGACGGCCACTCCATCACCACTATCAGTCAACACTCCTCCCTCCACCCCTCCTCATGTACCACCACCACAAGCATCACCACCACCACCATCCTCATCATCATCATCACCATCACCACCATCTTCAAAAAATATTTCTAACACCAACACTCACCACCACCATCGCCGCCACACACACACACACACACACACACACACCTGTTACCTATAAAACTTCACCAGATTTCAGGTAAGCAAATGAGTAACGAGAGATTACCACACCAGGTGAACGTGTTACCTGTATTAACACCTGAGATGTAATGGGAAACCAGCACATTAATTTTAGCGTCAGTGTGTGTGTGTGTGTGTGTGTGTGTGTGTGTGTGTGTGTGTGTGTGTGTGTGTGTGTGTGTGTGTGTGTGTGTGTGTGTGTGTGTGTGTGTGTGTGTGTGTGTGTGTGTGTGTGTGTGTGTGTGTGTGTGTGTGTGTGACGAGTAAAACAAGGGACTGGCAGCTGTACACAAACAAACAAACATTCATCACTACCACGCAACACAAAGAGAAAGGTGGAGGTGGAGGTGGAAGGGAACGAGGGGAGAATTGGGGGAGGAAATGAAGAGGGGTGAGGGGGAGAAAGATGGGGGGAGGAAGGAAAGAGGTATGATGGTGGGGGGGTGGTATTAGAGGGCAAATCTTGGTGTTTACATCTTTGTCTGTGTTTGTTTGTTTGTTTGTTCTATGCAGCTATTCACGTAAACAAAGCCGTGAACTGATGATGAGCTACTGCTATACCCATTACGTCTCTCTCTCTCTCTCTCTCTCTCTCTCTCTCTCTCTCTCTCTCTCTCTCTCTCTCTCTCTCTCTCTCTCTCTCTCTCTACGCCAAGCCCCCTCCCTTTTAAACCCAGCAAACCCAAGCAGTCCCTACCCTTCACGACGCCCTACTTTTGTGTTCCTTCCCTCCCTTCAACCCCCTCCTCCTCCTCCTCCTCCTCCTCCTCCTCCTTCCCCAGCCTCTCTCCCTCCCTCCCTCCAACGAGCGGTAATGGTGGTGCCAGATATGTTTTCCTTGGCCGCCCCCGCCTCGCCTCCCTCCACCCCCCTGCTGCCCACACGAGTACGACAAGGGGAGGGAGGACAGAAAGGCAAGCAGGGAGGAGGGAGGGCGTTCGTGTCTCCGCTTTTCTACGCACCCCCTTCAGCGTGTTAGCAATGAAGCGTGTGGTCATACGGCACAATATTAATTCGCGTTTTCTTTGACTGTGTTACGACCGTATAAAGAAACGCTCTGCTTTCTCGCCACGATTATTGTCAGAGGCCACAGAGATGAATGATTAGCCATGTCCTCAAGTGTGTTTCTGCTAATAATAATGTAGGAGTTGTTAATCTGTCACTAGAACCATAAAAAAAAAAAACACTCTTAGAAATCTGTGTTACTTCAACTAGAGGCTTTTGAAAGTAATCGAGGTGCGGCCACAAGTGTTTCAGAAGATGGTCCTCAGTGTGCTGCGTGTTCGATCTGGAAGACTTCGTGAGGGTCTGGTTTTGCTAT
>NC_087154.1:9015000-9017500 GCF_035594125.1 Scylla paramamosain
TGTGTGTGTGTGTGTGTGTGTGTGTGTGTGTGTGTGTGTGTGTGTGTGTGTGTGTGTGTGTGTGTGTGTGTGTGTGTGTGTGTGTGTGTGTGTGTGTGTGTGTGTGTGTGTGTGTGTGTGTGTGTGTGTGTGTGTGTGTGTGTGTGTGTGTGTGTGTGTGTGTGTGTGTGTGTGTGTGTGTGTGTGTGTGTGTGTGTGTGTGTGTGTGTGTGTGTGTGTGTGTGTGTGTGTGTGTGTGTGTGTGTGTGTGTGTGTGTGTGTGTGTGTGTGTGTGTGTGTGTGTGTGTGTGTGTGTGTGTGTGTGTGTGTGTGTGTGTGTGTGTGTGTGTGTGTGTGTGTGTGTGTGTGTGTGTGTGTGTGTGTGTGTGTGTGTGTGTGTGTGTGTGTGTGTGTGTGTGTGTGTGTGTGTGTGTGTGTGTGTGTGTGTGTGTGTGTGTGTGTGTGTGTGTGTGTGTGTGTGTGTGTGTGTGTGTGTGTGTGTGTGTGTGTGTGTGTGTGTGTGTGTGTGTGTGTGTGTGTGTGTGTGTGTGTGTGTGTGTGTGTGTGTGTGTGTGTGTGTGTGTGTGTGTGTGTGTGTGTGTGTGTGTGTGTGTGTGTGTGTGTGTGTGTGTGTGTGTGTGTGTGTGTGTGTGTGTGTGTGTGTGTGTGTGTGTGTGTGTGTGTGTGTGTGTGTGTGTGTGTGTGTGTGTGTGTGTGTGTGTGTGTGTGTGTGTGTGTGTGTGTGTGTGTGTGTGTGTGTGTGTGTGTGTGTGTGTGTGTGTGTGTGTGTGTGTGTGTGTGTGTGTGTGTGTGTGTGTGTGTGTGTGTGTGTGTGTTATCTATATTCTATACCTCTCATTTACCTTCTTACATAGCAGAACCACCATTGAAATTACACAACAACAACAATTACCTTTACTACTACTACTACTACTACTACTACTACTACTACTACTACTACTATTACTTGTATACTTCTATTACACATATCTACTACACACAAACATATGATTATTTTCCTTCTCTTTCTACAATGCGTCCTCTTCACCCACACTAACACAAAATAACACAGGAGTAATGGAAGGAGCTTACGGTTGCTATTCTCGTCCACACTTAGCGGGCTACAGTGAGGGATTAATCAGCAGTGTAATAATAGAGCAGTGAAAACAGTGCGTATGGCAAGACACACGGATTATATTCAGCACAGAATGACGTATCCAATTACTCTCTCTCTCTCTCTCTCTCTCTCTCTCTCTCTCTCTCTCTCTCTCTCTCTCTCTCTCTCTCTCTCGCTTCGTTTGTGTGAAGAAAATGAGTAAAGGCACAACTACACACTGTTTCTGTCATGCCAATGTGGAGTTGAAAGCAAACATAAGGAGTTACTGTACAATAGATATAAGATTAATGGATTTCAGGTAAGGCTTATATCAATTACATACACAATACAGGTGAGGTAAATAACTTAATTTTCGCTTAAAGTATATATATATATATATATATATATATATATATATATATATATATATATATATATATATATATATATATATATATATATATATATATATATATATATATATATATATATATATATATATATATATATATATATATATATATATATATATATATATCTTAAATTACAATGGTACACTACAGGTAAAGTTTCACTAACATAATTTACTACACCGGCCAAAATTTTTCGTTAATAATTACTGTAAGAGTAAAATTATTGGTGATGCTCCTCTTTTCACTCCTCTTTTCTTCCTACAATTTAAGTTTTCATTAATTAATATCATACAAATAAAAGTTTTAATCCTATTACTCTCCTTTCAGGTACACACACACAAGCGTGCGTTGATTACTACAGCACAGGTAATGAGGGAAGGTTTAATTATCCATCGTACAGGTAAGGTCCACGTTCATTGATTTCCTTCATAAATCATTTATATACGTATTCCTTTCCTTACAATATTCCTAACCATTAACTTACATATTCCTTTCCTTAACTATAAATATATTCATTTCATTTATTACAAACAGCGATACCCAGGGTGCAGTGAATGGTGAGGCACGTGGAGGCGCCCAGCTCTCCCTCGCTCTGCTCTAAATTACAATATTTTGCTGATCACTTTAGATGGAAACTGAATTTTTTCATTGGAATAACTTCCGACACGCCTCAGACACCCAAGAAGGTTCACTCAAGAGTCGTACAGCCCTGTCCAGTGTTGAGTGTGCCACAAGGAGACAGGCGTACTTAATTCATTATTCATATGGATCGGGTTCGACTTCCACTGCATTGGTATTCGGTACATAATGGTATTCGGTACATAAGACAGGCGAAAGAAATACCTTGCAGTAATACAAAGGACTTGCAATATAAAATAAAGGTAACAATAAAACTAAAAATAAATAAATGAATAAATAAATGTATCAAAAAGAAATACACAACAAACATCACATGCTGAAAATTATACAGCTTAAAATCGAACGTGATTTTTACAAATATCTCGAAATAGTA
>NC_087154.1:9030000-9035000 GCF_035594125.1 Scylla paramamosain
GCGTAGATTGCATTTGTGTATTGGTTTCCTTTGCTCTCACAATACTCAAAGAACTGTCTGGCTGTATTTTTATCTATTTATTTATTTTTTTTCAATTTCCCGCAGTCTCCACCGTAGGAATACAAATACAACCTCACATCAGATTGCTGTCATTGGCATCGCTTGTAATCTGAATGATGTCTTGCTTTTGTAAAATGTAGATCACTTACTCAACACATTCTCTCTCTCTCTCTCTCTCTCTCTCTCTCTCTCTCTCTCTCTCTCTCTCTCTCTCTCTCTCTCTCTCTGTTTAGCACACTTCTCACCTTACACCCTGCTTTGCCTCTTACCCTTACTCACATGTCTAACACACTATCTCACATACCCTGTCTTAACCCTGCCTGCCTTACACATTGCCTTGTATATCCTGTTATGTTCGCCTTCTCATATCCAGGCCTCCTGACCTCATTAACACTACTTGTACTGTTCTATATAGCATCCTGTATCTTACTTTTTCTTTTACTGTGTCCTCTCTCATCCACTGCCGCCATCTTAACGTCACCACGATCTTGTAGTACTCAGCTTCAACTAGTGGTAAGGGTAGACCAGTTAATGATTTAAGTGTAAAACAGAAACATAGCAGTACCTAACACGATATCGGTCTTAACCCTCTCACTGCGACATGCAATCACTGACATCGACACTACAAGGACTGTACAAAATCACATCCAAACACACTGAGAGAAGGAAACTACGAGATAAAACAAGAATACATTTTCTAGTTCACAGCGAGGACATTGTTTATATTAGAAGCGACTGTAGAGCAGGAAATGTCCTTAAAGAGGATTGTGATTGGGAAAGGATGTGACAGGGAGTAATGAAAGAGTTAACTGAGAACCAATCAGCGTCTGTGCGAGCGTATGCAGGGAGTGTAGTGAAATTTTTGAGGCTAAAAAAGAAGAGAGGAAAAAAAAAGTTACATCATTCTATCAAGCTTTGGGAGAAACGATAGCACCCAAAAGATTAACCAGTTACCAGCATCGCCCATGTCTTTATTCAGAGTCTGTATAAGAGTATGGAGACAGTGTTATGTTCTTTCTGAGGCTCAAAAACCATCACTATTAAGACCCCCAGTGCATCGTCTTCGTCTCGTCGCGTTCTCAGTCTCCACATCCTCGCCTGTCCCACCCCACTCAGCCAGCCTTCACCAGCTATCCGTAGTGTCTTTTGCAATTATACAGTTAACCTTCACAGGACAATTCTATTAAGCTTGGGGAAACTATGGCAGTCAAAAGGTTAACCGGTTACTAACATTGGCCATATCTCAGAACCACTCAGCGTCTGCGGGAGAGTCTGGAATGAGTGTGTTTGGTCTTTATAAGTCTCGAAAACCATCACAAGACCAATTGTTCGTCGTCTTCAAGTCATCGCTCTCGCCTCTGCCTCACCTCACTCGACTACCATCTTCGCCTTCATCTCAGCCACTGTCTCCACTCAATGCTGTCTATAGTTAGAGAGTGAGTGAAAGAGTGACTTAGTTAAATAGTTACTTAATGGGAATGAAGATCAGACAGCGTTGTTCAGGGGCTCTCAACCTTTTGCAAGCTGCCCCCCTCCCCCCCCACAAAAAAAAGCTGGTTCAATGCAGTTGGGGATCCCTTCCTCCCTGCGCAACCCACACAACCCCATCCCCAACTATGCCACCATAAAAAGAATCAGATAGATAGATAAATAGATAGATAGATAGATAGATAGATAAATAGATAGTCCTTGGCTAGACTATTATTATACTGGCCCACACTATTACTGTTGTTATTGTTATTTTTTCCCCTCCCGTCCTGTGTCAGCACCCCTTCAGGAGGCGTCCCCCCCCCCCCCCGACGGTTGAGAACCACAGTAAATCTAATCCAAACGAAAGATAAGAGTTAACTGTTTTAAGGGCAAAGTAAACAGGTGCAGGAAATCCCTCGAACTAATACTACACCTCTTCCCCCTTCTCCCTTTTCACTCTCTTTCTCTCTTTCTCGTATAATGACCCCCTTCTCTTCTCCAGCTCCTCTGCGATACCTTCAAGCACCATCACCAGCTTCCATTACTCAGCTGCATGACAAAGACCTCAGCAAGTTGCATCATGAGCCAGAAGGGCGCCATTAGGTCTCCCACGCGTCGTTCCCCTCAGTGTATACATTCCCTGAGATAAAAGCTGATGTGAGAGAAAGAAAAAATGAAGGAAAAACAAGGCAGTGGAATATCTGTTTACGTACTTATTAAATTCAAGCACCTCTCTTCCACTACACACACACACACACACCCACACACACACACACACAAAGAAAACAATTAAACGTTCTTAACCTCCTTTCCATTTCGTCCATTCCATGTGTATTTGTTGCGTGCAAGTTCATAACAGTGTCAGTGTCGGTGGCAAAAGTTATTTCTCGAGTTTGCTTACTTAATTAGTTACCACGGGAAGTTGGAAATTTGAATTAGAACAGGTGTTGATTTCATTACATATGAGTTTCGAAAGGGTGACTAATGCAATATAGACAGATGGCTGGGAAGTCCTCAGTGTAGCACTTTATATTTCTTGCCACCTACCGAATAAAAATTACGAGAAAAATATGAGTCTTCATTAGATTTATTGGTTAAGGTATGGTAGTCTTCTTGTGTTATTATACTGAAAAAAGGGGCGACTGATGTAATATAGACAGATGCTTGGGAACTTCTTAATCCAGCACTTTATATTTTTTTTGCCATCTACCGAATAGAAAAGACGGGGAAAATTATGCGAGTAGTCATTAGATTTATTGATGTTATGAAAGTCTTTTTGGAGTATCATATTTGAAAACCCGGACTAATGTAATAGGGACAGATGCTCGGAAACCCTCTTTGTATCATTATATTATCTGCTTGTCTCTGAAGTGCATCGCAAGGTGTGGTAAGTTTGTATAAGAAATATTATCAATGAAAATAGGAAGCAAAACTAAATTGATTAATTACTTTTCATTACCTTGAGAATAAATGTATGAGTCAATACTTCACACACACACACACACACACACACACACACACACACACACACACACACACACACACACACACACACACACACACACACACACACCTCAATAACAAGAACAACCTAGTACTACAACTACTACTACTACTACGTGCAACAACAACAACAACTACTATTACTACAGCAACAACAACTATTACAACAAAAACAGCAACTATTACTACTACCACTACTACTACTACTATCACAACAACAACAACAACACCCGCCACACCCACAACACTGCGGAGGGAGGGTGTTGGGTTCCCCGTACAAGTAATAACAGAAGGAAATAATAATGTGATATAGAAGACGCCCCTCATCCCGCCTCATCCCGCCCGCTCGCCCGCCCGCCCGCCACCCCACACGCTGCCGCCCCCGTCCCTCCTCCTCCATCCCCCAAGCTGTTAGACACATCTCCTCCTCCTCCTTCTCCTCCTCCTCCTCCCCTCCTCCTCCTCCTCCTCCTCCTCCTCCTCCTCCTCCTCCCTCCTCCTCCTCCTCACTCTACGACATATGCAATGGTTCCTTTTTAAATATGAAACCCCGTCTGTGTGGCCTGGCCTTGAGTGTACACACACACACACACACACACACACACACACACACACACACACACACACACACACACACACACACACACACACACACACACACACACACACACACAGTCCTGTTTTCCGTCGTCTTATTATACACCTTTACACTTTGCAAGATTGATAACACACACACACACACACACACACACACACACACACACACACTCTCTCTCTCTCTCTCTCTCTCTCTCTGGTGATTCCTGTCTTTTCTTTCCTTCATTACAATCTTTTCTTTCCTATTTTTTTTTCCCCTACAATACCAGCAAAAGAAAGTGACAATCTCGCTTCCATCCAAAATGCAGATAAGTAAAAAAAAATAGATAAATAAACGAATAAAATAAAATAAGAAATCAATAAGATAAAAAAATAGCAAAATTATTCATAGCGATATCATAATAATAATAATGATAATAATAATAATAATAATAATAATAAGAAGAAGAAGAAGAAGAAGAAGAAGAAGAAGAAGAAGAAGAAGAAGAAGAAGAAAATAAGAACTACTGAACAGATCGAATGTAAATATCACAAATTCTAATGACAAAGGAAAGAAAACAAGAACAGAAGTAGAATCAGGCGGGAAAGAAGAGGAAAGAGATTTAAAGAGAAGGAAGGGGGAAAGAACCGGAGAAAAAAGCATGGGGAAGGGGAAGAAACGGGAGAAAGAGGAAAGGGAAAGCAGCTGAGAATGGGAATGAAGGGAAAGGAGTTGAAGAGACGAGGAAGAGAGAAGGAGCTGGAGAGATGTGATTTGAATGTGATGAGAAGATAATGACTGTTTATTAAGTCCCAAGCAATTGTTTTTTGTCAGTATCTCCAATCCAGTAATTGTTAAGGCCATATGCAATATTAGACTGACTGACTGACTAATGAAGTGACGAATAAGCTTACTCAATAACTGACACGCTGAACGATTTGACTGACTAACTGACCTGATTAATAAACTGACTAGACTGACTGGACTGATTGAATGAATGACTGTTAAATTAAGTCACTGACTGAATAATTAGGTGACTGAATAATTAACTGACTGATTGGCTGCCTAATCACTCTCTTCAGGCTAACTATTCCTACAAAACTAAATAAAAGATTAAAGCAAATTTCCTTTTTCTTTCTACCTGTTACTTCAGTGTGTGTGTGTGGTGTGTGTGTGTGTGTGTGTGTGTGTGAGTGTGTGTGTGTGTGTGTGTGTGTGTGTGTGTGTGTGTGTGTGTGTGTGTGTGTGTATACGGATCATAATAGAAAACATTTCGCAAGCGCCTGCCTCATAATGCTGCAACACGACACCAGGTGAAGAGAAGGGCAAGTAATAGAGCAGGAAAAGGTGAGGACGCGCACCTACACACCTGCAGGCCCTCGTGGCGACG
>NC_087154.1:9040000-9045000 GCF_035594125.1 Scylla paramamosain
TCTCTCTCTCTCTCACATGTAAGCCCCGCCCCACCCCGCCTAGATCAGCAGCTCCTCTCATTACTTAAATACGAGAGGATTTTCGAGAACAAAGAGGCGCTTTTGTTGTGGGCACATCCGGAAACTGAACCAGATGACGCAATGCTTGGCCCGTCGGTAATTATGAGGCTGAGCTTACTACATCTGATCCCTGTAAAGAGTGTACGTGTGTGTGTGTGTGTGTGTGTGTGTGTGTGTGTGTGTGTGTGTGTGTGTGTGTGTGTGTGTGTGTGTGTGTGTGTGTGTGTGTGTGTGTTTCCTCGTTGGGTCGCAATTAGTAATGTAGTCAGTGCACGGTCTTCAAGTGACGTGAGGGAATATTCTCTCTCTCTCTCTCTCTCTCTCTCTCTCTCTCTCTCTCTCTCTCTCTCTCTCTCTCTCTCTCTCTCTCTTGTGCTCGTATTTCCGTCCATTTCTTTCCCTTTTTCTTTTGTTATTCGCTTTCATTTCCCTACTGCTTTTTTGTCTTTTTCCCTTCCTTCATTCACTTTTCTTTTGTTTTCTTTGCGTTTTCCTTCTCGATTGTGTCCTATTTTTTTTGTTATCTACCGCTTCCATTCGTCTTTTTTCCACTGTGTTTATTTCTTTCCCTATATCCTTCCTTTCTTTCACCTCTTTTATTTTGCTTTCTTCCTATTTTTCTATCTTCTCTTCATCTTCTAGCTATCCCTTCTGTTTCGCTTCTTGCTGTTATTGACCACACCCTTTCATTTCGTTTCGTTTCTTTTTTTTATGTCTGTTTTTTTTTTTTTCCTTCTACGTCTTCCTTTCTTCCTCTCTCTTCTGCCTTGTTTACGTTGTCCTCCCTCCTTTCTCTCTCTTTCTCTTTCTCTTCTCGTGTATAGCCTTCATTCAGTCCTCGCCTCGTCCTTTCGTCATCTCTTCCACTCGTCCACCACCACCACAACAATCATTACCACTATTACCACAATCACAACTAAATAAACCACCATTACTATCACCACCTTCCACCTACACCACCACGCCACCTACATTTTCACTGAGACACCACAGTAAGTTTGTGGGGAACAGCAGATGAGGGAAGGGAAAGAGAGGAGAGGAGAGGAGGGATTAACTGACAGGGAGAGGGAGGGAAGCAGGGAGAGTAGGGAAGGGAGAGTGTAGGGAGAAATCGGCACACTTCAACTCCTTGCCCCAAAAGTGCTACATCGAAACCTGAAGTCACAACCGCGAAGAAAACGGAGTGTAGAGTTAGTCCATACAAGGGGTGCCTGAACTGTTTTCTACCCTCCTCCTCCTCCTCCTCCTCCTCCTCCTCCTCCTCCTCCTCCTCCTCCTCCTCCTCCTCCTCCTCCCCCTCCCTCCGTCCTTCCTTCCTCCACAGCCAGTCCAACCCAGCCGCTACCTTATTAAAGCTGTCCAAATATACTTATACGCGCATATTACTGTTGTCGTTCTCCTTTTCCTGCTGCTGCTGCTGCTGCTGTTTATTGCTTTATTTGATGGTGCTCCGTATGTTAAAATTATTCTATATTTAAGCGTGTCTTGTTTATTTTTACGGTAGATTAAGAGAGTGGTTAATCTACTCGTAAGGATGGCGGGGAGAGGTGGAGAAGAGTAAAAAGTACTGACTATCTCTCAGTAAGGTAGAGAGAGAGAGAGAGAGAGAGAGAGAGAGAGAGAGAGAGAGAGAGAGAGAGAGAGAGAGAGAGAGAGAGAGAGAGAGAGAGAGTAGCAGAGGGAGGGAGCTAGCGGAGGTATCAGTTTTCCTCCCTAAATTGCCGCTGCCGCGTTTCCTCTTCCGTCCCTGTCGCTCGTCATGAGTCGGGCGGGGGCGGGGGCGGGGGCGGGGCCCGGCGGGACGGGGAGCTGCTGTCCGTTGGTCATCGCCGTGGCAGTGCAAGCCACCGCGAGCCGTGCATGACGCATCCTTGAGAACACGTCAACGTTCCCGCGCCCGAACTTAAAAACTCCCGCCGTCGCGGCTGCGACCTGACCTCACGCCCCGAGCATTGCGCATCGTCTGCCTGCTGCTTCCGACAGGTCATCAAGTGAACGCCCATCCTCCCTTAACACTATCCTGCCGCGGAGCCGAGCGTGCTAGTGTGTGGGTTCGTCACCAGGGGGGCTGGGTATAGTCAGACAGGCGGACTGCGGTCGCAAAGATCAGTTTCCACCCAGCCTTGGCGGAGGGAGAACGCGGACGACGCTCTCCCGTGCTCCCAGGGGCGGCCAGTGGCGGGCCGCACACCCCCAGGTCCTCCCGTGTTTGGGATTTTGGAAATTTTACTGTGGTCTCTTGAGGAAGTGAAAGCAGTGCTGCGCCCGCTCGTCCTTCACGGTAACCACGAGATCCTGTGTTTTGTGTTTATCACGTGTGTCTGTGTCTGTGTGTGTGTGCGTGCGTGTATGTGTGTGTGAGTGTCTGTGTGTAGGTGGATGGGTGTATGTGTGTGTGTGTATGTGAATGTGTGTTACCAGTACGACATGACATGAAGTTCAAAGTATTATGCAAGGAGAATCATACAAACAGCAGGCCAGGTCGTGAGCTCTTCGCCTCGCCTCGCTGACACACTCCCACGCTACCATCACCACCTGTAGGCTTCGGGCAACACGAGACCCCTGGCTTAGCGATGCAGTGGTGGTGCTTCCCGCGGTGCACGGCATATTACAGTGGTACTCGATTCCACGGCGCGGTGTGTGGCTGTGGCAAAGCAAAACAGCAGTGCGGGCGTCGTGTGTGGAGTAAGTCTTGGGTCAGTGCTCGGACAGATCCACGTGTAGCAAGCGGCCTGTGGTGCGTCGTGGCAATAATTCATTACGGGTGAGTGAAACTGATAAGCGCAAATAGAAGACATAGTGATGAGCAAGTAAGATAAGTGTTAGTGATGACTGTGGTGATGTGATGAGGTGGTGGTGGTGGTGATGGTGATGAAACCACCAATAACTACGTGTTTTCGACCTACACACACACACACACACACACTCCCATGGTTTAGCTGTCCTTTTCATATACCAACAATCTCAGAAAAGCCTCAATGTCGTTACAGAAAAAAAAATCATCAAAGAAGAAAAATATTAAGAAGTTAATAGGCAAGAGTGTCGAAAGATATAACCTAATGTGTGTGTGTGTGTGTGTGTGTGTGTGTGTGTGTGTGTGTGTGTGTGTGTGTGTGTGTGTGTGTGCGCGCGTGCGTGGGCGTGTGGAGGGAAACACATGGCATTATTATGATTTGGGAGTCTTAAGCTTTACCTCGACAGCGTCTAAATAAAGCAGAGGCAGAATGTGGAAGTGAAGGCAGTGAGAGGTGAGGTGTGGAGAGAGAGAGAGAGAGAGAGAGAGAGAGAGAGAGAGAGAGAGAGAGAGAGAGAGAGAGAGAGAGAGAGAGAGAGAGAGAGAGAGAGAGAGAGAGAGAGATCGCGACACTTGATAAGAGCCGATTGTGAGTCCCAGTTCACACACACACACACACACACACACACACACACACACACACACACACACACACACACACACATCACGCACATCAGAAAGATGCAGTGGGCCGGAAAATCAACACAGAAATCCACGTCCACCCAGGTGTTCACTCCTCCTCCTCCTCCTCCTCTACATATTCGCACCTCCACACCCACAGCCTCCTCCATTTACCCTCCCACCACCTCCACCTCCCCACCAAGTCATCTCTCTATTCTCATTAGCTGTTTGGAGACACGGGTACTCTCTCTCTCTCTCTCTCTCTCTCTCTCTCTCTCTCTCTCTCTCTCTCTCTCTCTCTCTCTCTCTCTCTCATCAATGCTTCGCGTCTGTTTCATTCATTTATAGATCTCACTGGCTGTTGATGAGCGGGGGTGAGCCTTCCACTGTGCTAGTTTTTTTTTTGTGCGAAGGTGTTTAAAGAAGAGAAAACTGTCTACGTATATAGGAAAAAATTTAAGCTTTGTTGGAGTTTGTTATGTAACTGTTATGCAATGTTTTGTGTAGTTCATATGTATTTTAATTGACGTGAACAACCTCGTTAGGATCAATATTTTTTTTTTCCTATGTCATTGTGGTAAGTTGTGCATTGATCCTCTCACTCTTTAGTAACCCATTATTTAATTTTCTCACAACCACGTCCATTATCAGTAACTTAATCTTTATTTGAACACTAACCCACTTTTTTTTTAATCTATGATCCTCTGTTCTGACACTGAGGCTTCATTCTATTCAATTGCAAACCCTCTCTATTTCATCACCAACCCTTCATTCTACTTGATCACAAACACTCTTATTTCAACAGTAATCCTTCATATCATTCCCTCACAAACCTTTAATCTATTTCGTCACTAACTCATTATATTCTAACGCAAACCCTACCTCTATTTTAACACCAATCCTTCATTCTATTCACTAACTATTTAACACTCACATTTCATCACTAATACTTCTTTTTACTGCATCACAAACCCCACGCTCGATTTCGTCACTAACTCATCTTTTTACTGCACCACAAAATCCTCACTATTTCGTCACTAAGTCTTCATTTTATTCAACCACTAACACTTCCTTTATGCCATCAGTGACCCGATATTTCTCTCTATTCAGCCACCAACTCTTTCCCCTTCCTATTAATAACCCACCCCATTATTCCATCGAGTCCGCGTCGTTTCCTGTTAACACTATGGAACAGCATTAAGGGTCAGCGGATACCCTTGAGAAGCCACGCCTGGACACGCCCTCTGGTTATCTTCTCTTCCTATGCTGTCATTTATAATCTTATGAAACTACGTACCTTCTCTACACACCATTTTCTATTATTCTTTACCCATGCCCCCCCACCCCCCAGAAATACCTCTTCTCTAACACCATTATATCAGTTTTATGTATATCTCCCTCACCTCCTCCTCCTCCTCCTCCTCCTCCTCCTCCTCCTCCTCCTCCTCCTCCTCATCTTCTTCTTCTTCTTCTTCTTCCTTCCCTAACCTCAGACAATCCAACTCTTCCATCTTTCCTCCACCTA
>NC_087154.1:9055000-9080000 GCF_035594125.1 Scylla paramamosain
CCTTCCCTCTGCCTTCTCTCTCTTTATCCTAATTTCCTCTCCCTTCCTTCCTTTATTCCATGTTTTCTCTCTCTCACTTTATCCCTCCTCCTCTCTTTATCCTTCGCTCCCTCTGTCTTCCTTCCTTCATCCTCTCGCTTCCTCCTGCCTTTATCCTTCCTTATGCCTCATCCTTACCTCTCCTTCTTCCTCCCCCTCTCTCCCCTCCCCCCCCCAGTAACCAGCCCGGTATCAGTGAGCGCGGTCTCCATCCTCCACCCGGAGATGTAAGCGATCTCACGTTTTCGAGATTACATGACACTCACAGGCTGCTCCTCCTCCTCCTCCTCCTCCTCCTCCTCCTCCTAGTGGTGCGTCTCTTCTTCCTTCTCGTCTTCCTCCTCCTACTGGGTGTGCTGCTGCGTCTCTCCTCCTCATTCTACTTTTCTTTTCTTTTTTTTTTCTTTTTCTCGAACAGGTTGAGTCTTTTCTTCTTCCTCTCCTTCTTCTCTTCCTTCCTTCATTCTTTCCTGACTTCCTTCTCTTCCTTCTTCTGTTGTTGCTATTTGTTTTGTAATCTTTATTTTTTATTATATATTTGTTTTCCTAGTGGCCTTCTTCTTCTTCTTCTTCTTCTTCTTCTTCTCCTTCTTCTTCTTCTTCTTCTTCTTCTTCTTCTTCTTCTTCTTCTTCTTCCTCTTCTTCTCCTCCTCCTTCTCCTCCTCCTCCCTCTTTTTCGACTTTCCATTTTCTCTTCTTTTTTCTCCTTCTCCCACCTCCATCTCCTCCTTCGCTTCCTCTTCCTCCTCACACCAGCTTACTCCCATTCCTGTTATCCTGTTCCATACCGCCCCTGTCATCCATCTACTGGACCTCCTCCTCCTCCTCCTCCTCCCTCACTCCCTCCCTCCCCTAGAGGCGCCCCAGGCAAGGTACGAGTACTACACTCTTGGACGCAGAGGAGGGAGGGAGGGAGGGAGGGAGGGAGGGAGGGAGGGAAGGAAGGTGTCCAGATGTCCGGGTATACGTTCCCTCATCTAGACAAGACACCTGTGCCTTCTTCTTCTTCTTCCTCCTCCTCCTCCTCCTCCTCCTCCAGCGTGGTGCTCGGGTTCATAAGGGAGTGAGTACGAGCCGTGAGTGATCCGTAAACAAGTCGCTGGTAAGACCTCACTTTGAATGCGCGGCGCTGTTCTAGGTGTCCGCGTTACATGAAGGAGGAATAACTTGAAAGAGTATAGCCGCACAGCACCTCAGTCATGGGTTATGAAGTCATGGAGGAGGAGTACCTAGAGATATAGAGCAGCGCCCAGCCACAAAACATATCGGTCCTTGTATCGTACTGGTAAGGGCTCTATTTAACCCTTTTTCTACCATGGTCACTCTTTCTTAGTATTTTCACTGGTATTTGACGTCTCCTTAATCATAAACTACTCTGAAGCACGTTACTTTTTCTACAGCCACCTCTGAGCATAATACTGGCTGGACATTGGGTAATCTACTCTTTTCATCCCCTTTTCTTCCTTGTAGATGCTCTGAAGGATTTTGTACACTGGCTTTAGTGTTGTGAAGTGTTCCATATTCAAGTGAGCGTTAACATCCTGAGCACCACAAAATACGAGTAACTGTTTGGCGTGACACACAGATAAAGAATGGAATAAGAAGTTTATTTTCTGTTTTGCGACATGATTACTGAAGTGACTGGTGCAAATATGTCTAGAAAATTGAAAATGAGTGCGTAGGTGTCATGGCGTCATTAGCAGTCAAAGGGTAAAGAATGTTCTCTCCGAGGAAAATAGTCGAAAATGTTTAAAGAAAGAAAATAGGAAGCTTTTAAAAGAAGATTAGGTATATTTATTGATGAAAAGGATAGGAGTAGACATATTTGTTTTGTAAGGGGCTATCACTTTTTTTTCTCTTGCATGCGAAAGAGGACGACTAGGAGTACAAAATGGAGAATAGAAAGACCACTGGGTTGCCGTTCCTAAAGAAGTGAACATATAAAAAAAAAGAAAAAAAAATCACAAATCAGAATCCAATTTAACTCCAGGATAGTCTTGATGCTCCTCTCCTGAAGCGGCTCAGTCCACGGGAGGGAGGAAAAACAAACAGGCAGGGACTTCCACAATTACCAGTGAAGGGGAGGAGAGGGTGAAGACACTGGTTAACCTTTGCATCAGCGACACACAAAGATTACAAGTGAGAGCAAGTAGAAAGTCTGTAATATTGTCCTTACGTTCTTACGAAGCCACTGTATCACCTTGCATTTTCCTTACACTGCTAACTCAAACCATCAAGAACAAACTCTGTATACGAGGACCGGGCGCAATTTCTTAGTATTTTTTCGTAGGGGACGAGACTATTAGTACGTGGGGACATGGTACAGGTCTCCCAGGGTCTTCATAACTTACGCGACGTCGAAACTAAGAACGACGAGGAACACCAACAGGAGCAATGCCAAAACGCTACATTACAAAAACCAAGAGTGTTTTATTACATCTCAAGCCGTGTTGTCCTGCCACTAAACACATAAGAGTGTACAGTCAGGGTGAGGCGAGGAGTCAAGTAACAAACAACACCCCCCCTCCCCCCGCCCCCCACTGTTCACTGTCCTTGGTGTTCTCCCTCAGTCTTGAGTCCTCTGATCTGATAAGAGCCTAAGAACTACCAGGTTCCTTAACTACATCATAGGATTTTTTGTATTGCGAGGACATCCAAAACACGGCGGAAATAATTGCTGGGAAATCCAAAACAGGGTGGAATTAATTGCGGGGAAATCCAAAACAGGGTGGAATTAATTGCTGGGAAATTCAAAACAGGGTGGAAATAATTGCTGGGAAATTCAAAACAGGGTGGAAATAATTGCTGGGAAATCCAAAACAGGGTTGAATGAACTGCAAGGAAATTCATAACACGGCGGAAATAATTGCTGGGAAATATAAAACAGGGTGGAAATAATTGCTGGGAAATACAAAACAGGACGGAAATAATTGCTGGGAAATTCAAAACAGGGTGGAAATAATTGCTGGGAAATACAAAACAGAACGGAAATAATTGCTGGGAAATTCAAAACAGGGTGGAAATAATTGCTGGGAAATATAAAACAGGGTGGAAATAATTGCTGGGAAATCCAAAACACGGTTGAATAAACTGCTGGGAAATCCAAAACACGGCTGAATAAACTGCTGGGAAATCGAAAACACGGCTGAATAAACTGCTGGGAAATCGAAAACACGGCTGAATAAACTGCTGGGAAATCCAAAACACGGCTGAATAAACTGCTGGGAAATCGAAAACACGGCTGAATAAACTGCTGGGAAATCCAAAACACGGCTGAATAAACTGCTGGGAAATCCAAAACAGGGTGGAAATAATTGCAGGGAAATCCAAAACACGGCGGAAATAACTGCCGGAAAATCACAAACACCCACATCTGCTCTCCCTACAAAAGAATACAGTCACTTTGCTCTCCTGGTGGCAGTGCTCGGGAGGGAGGGAGGGAGGGAGGGAGGGTGGGTGGGGAGAGGCCTTATTACTTACCTATCCTGTCGTTGTAGTAGTAGCTAACGAGTGTATGAGGAGTAAAAAATTCGTTTCCTCACGCATCTTCCTCACTCCTCATTTTCCTCTGACTTTCCTTCCTCCTCCTCCTCTTCTTCCTCCTCCGAACCCTCACCTCCAGGCAAAAAAGAGCTCAAGAAAAATTTTAAGGCAAAAAGACGGAACAAAATCGTCTTGTTGCTATGATGGGATAATTTACAACATATATCCGAGGAGGAGGAGGAGGAGGAGGAGGAGGAGGAGGAGGAGGAGGAGGAGGAGGAGGAGGAGGAGGAGGAGGAGGAGGAGGAGGAGATTGAGGGGTCAGATCACCGTCTCTATAACACCTCCCCGCAAGTTATCCTCGAGAGAGAGAGAGAGAGAGAGAGAGAGAGGAGAGAGAGAGGAGAGAGAGAGAGAGAGAGAGAGAGAGAGAGAGAGAGAGAGAGAGAGAGAGAGAGAGAGAGAGAGGAAAAGAAGAGCGAGAGATAATCTTAGAAACAGACACCTAGAGCACATGTCCTCCTCCTCCTCCTCCTCCTCCTCCTCCTCCTCCTCCTCCTCCTCCTCCTCCTCCTCCTCTTCCTCCTTCCTCCTCCTCCTCCTCAAGTATATTTCCCCCTCGGTCTCCTCTCCTTCTCAGTTTCCTCCCTTCCGCAGCTTTTCCTTCCACGTCTCAGATACCTACTCTTCCCTCCTCCTCTCTTCCCTCTTAGTTTCCTTCCTCCTCCTCCTCCTCCTCCTCTATTTTATTAATGCAGTGGCGAAGTAGATAATGTAGAACAATCGTAAAGAAAGAAGAGAAAACTGAAACTAGAACGAAGGAGACATGAAACAAGAGAAGTAGGAAATGATGGTGAAGATAAAAGTTGTTGTGTAAAAGTTTAAACAAAGATGGAAATAAAAAGGTGTGTTATAATGAATCATAAAAAGAAAATTAACTGATGAGAAGGAAATGAGAGAAAAGAAGAAAAAGACAAAGACCAAGGGAAATTTAGCGAGAGAGAGAGAGAGAGAGAGAGAGAGAGAGAGAGAGAGAGAGAGAGAGAGAGAGAGAGAGAGAGAGAGAGAGAGAGAGAGAGAGAATAACTAGTCTTCTCGAACGCAAATCAACTAACCTTAACTAACGAAACAGTACGTAAAGATCACTAAAGCGTATACACACACACACACACACACACACACACACACACACACACACACACACACACACACACACACGCACACACACACACACACCTGTCCACCACCTCAACACAGCCGGTCATCTGATAAACAATGACGCTAGACATGGAAAGCCAACCGCAAATCTTACTCGGGGGAAAAAAAAAAAAAAAAAATCTTATGACGACACGCGATCCCACCAAAAAATAGAGAAACATTTGTTATTTATTACATATCTATTACTACTACAATCTCTCTCTCTCTCTCTCTCTCTCTCTCTCTCTCTCTCTCTCTCTCTCTCTCTCTCTCTCTCTCTATTCCATGAAGCAATCACGGTAACTGGTCTCCGCTTTCCCTCCACTGAAGACTGTTGACAAGAAGAAATGGAAACTGAGACTCTGACCTGATGCCTAAAACTTGCGGTCTGGCCGATCTGGGAGGGAGGGAGGGAGGGAGGGAGGGTAGTTGGGAGGGAGGAAAGGATGGAAGAGTAGAAGGTTGGGGAGGGTGGTTTAGATGAGAAGGAAGAGACGGATGAGGGAGGGAGGTTGGGAAGGGGAGAGAGAGAGAGAGAGAGATGGTAGGGGTGAGGGAAGGAGGAAAGGGAGAGTGGGAGAAAGGACGAGGAAAAGGAAAGTGAGTGGGGATAGATGACAAGAAAATAGTAGGAAAAAGGGGGGAAAAATTAGGTAGAAGGAAGGAAAAGGAAAGATTAGGATGAAGGGACGAGAAAGATGAGGGAAAGGAGGAAATTGGAGGAGGAAAAGATCGAGGTAAGAGATGGAAAGGAAAGGAGGGATACATGAAGAATAAGGTGAAAGAAAATGGACCAGAGGGAAGAGGATAGAGGGAAGGAAGGAAAACGGGGAGAGAAGAGATGAAGGAAGAGAGTAAAGAAAGACATACAGGAAGAGAGAGAGTATAAAAAAAAAAGAAGAAAAAAAAGCATACAAGTTAGCATCCATTCATTCAGCAAAAGTAAGATTTAGGATTTGAATCGTGAACTTTGTGTGTTTTCGTGATTGGTATTAATTACGCGAAAACATCGATCACCTTTTGACGCACAAGGGAGACAAAGCGAGGACGAAAAAACAATTAAAAAAAAAAAACGACCTGATGTGTCTTTAATCACACCCCCCCCAAAAAATAGAAAGGTAAACAAATATGGCGGTGGATATTAAAAGGGTTAAACTACACACATTATTCAATAGGAGACGACGCGATTCTTTACTAACTGACTGACTGACTGACTGATACGCAGAGTTGCTTTAATGCTGTCACGAACTCAAGAGATAGAAATTAAGACTCACAGACACTAGATGCTCCTCAGGTGAAGATTTTTTTTTTTTCCCCCTCGCCTAGAATGAGCAGTATTGATTGAAGGCGTGGGTGTCGAGGCTCCATTTCAGTGTTCAGGTTTCCAAGGAAGTGTGTTGAGCAGTGCACGGTCTGAGGCACTGCACTGACTGCTAGATGCGAAGGACAGGCATGAGTATAAGGTTGATAAAAGTGGAAGTGTCAAGTGAGTGAATATAAGAAAAGTGTGACAAATGCGTATACAAGGAAAACCGTTTATGTATGTATGTATGTATGTATGTATGTATGTATGTATGTATGTATGTATTTATCTATTCATTTACCTATGTATGTATATATTAATTAACTTTATGTACCAAGGAGACTTACTACTACTACTACTACTACTACTACTACTACCATCACCACCACCACCACCACAACCACCACCAATACAACCAAACAATACCATCCAAAATCACACACACACAAATTCTCTCTCTCTCTCTCTCTCTCTCTCTCTCTCTCTCTCTCTCTCTCTCTCTCTCTCTCTCTCTCTCTCTCTCTCTCTCTCTCTCTCTCTCTCTCTCTCTCTCTCTCGCAGCCTCATCTCGGCGTCACCTGATCACTAAAAACTGTTATTAAAGGAGAGCCCATCCCGTGTTCCATTTTGAGGGCGGGCATCCAGCGGCGGCTTCCCTGGATAGGTATCAGGTGTGCTCAATTTGAAACATCTCATGGCAAAGGATCAGGTTCCCTATTTAATCCGGGCCGTGGAGGAGGAGGAGGAGGAGGAGGAGGAGGAGGAGGAGGAGGAGGAGGAGGAGGAGGAGGAGGAGGAGGAGGAGGAGGAGGAGGAGGAGGAGGAGGAAAGGAAACCGTGAAGGGGAATAGGAAGTAAGAAGGAAATGAAAGTAAAACAAAACAGGAAAGTAGAGGAACAATTATACAGGAGGAGGAGGAGGAGGAGAAGGAGGAGGAGGAGGAGGAATAAGAAAAAAGATTAGTCACAGTAATAAAAGAAAGAAAGATGAGAACACGGACGAAATCAAGGAGGAGGAGGAGGAGGAGGAGGAGGAGGAGGAGAGAGAGAGATTACGTAAGATAAGGAAACGGTAACAGATATTCACGTTCTCCTAACTATTGAGCAAAAAAAAAAAGAAAAAGAAAAAAAAAAAAAATAGAGGAGGACGAGGAGGGGAATGTGATACTGATTGACAAGAAAAATGAGAATTAAAACCATGAAGTAGGAAGGAGAAAGTGAAAAAAAAAAAAACTGAGAAAGAGGACGATAAGTGGAACAATACATGTCATGGGAACGTGACATGATGATGATGATGATGATGATGATGATGCTGATGAAAGAATATGTGTGCCACCTCCTCCCTCTCTCTCTCTCTCTCACTCTTCCTTTTTCCCAGCACCCAGTGAGTGGTTATTTTATCCCTCGTCGAGTCTTCCCATCAGAGGTCACCGGGTAGCTTCATTAGGCACCTCGTGACGTCAACACAAACTCCACGCTCCCTGCCCGCCCCGACTCGATTACACCCGCCACACCAGCCAGCCGCAGGGAACAGAACCAGTGACCAAGAATGAAGTTATTGTTACTCACTCTTATTCAGTCTTATTTATGGTGATGGTGGGGGGATAATGGTGAATGCAGTGAGAGATTCTGGGATGATATTAGTACGCAGGTGACTAGACAGGAATAGTTAGGTAGAGGTGACTTGCATACGTACAAGTGATATGTGATTTGCTGCGTATATATCTGATGTTACTCCAATATCATGCTGTACATCAACTTACACTACAGGTTGGAGAAAAATAGTAGCGATATATATATATATACATACATACGTTTAATAAAGCAAGATACATACAAGTGATATGCCATTTGTTACGCATATGTTTGGTAATTCTGCGATATCATGCTGTACACCAACTTATAATACAGGCTGGAAAAAATAGTGGAGATATATACATACATAAATACGTTTAATATATAAGGCGAGATGCGCTATTTGAGTTGCACCAAAAATACGAAAATAAGTAGAGAACAAGGTGAAATAGACAAACGTACCTTGAATGAAACTCAGGGAATACTTAAGCACGAAAAAATAAAAAAAAAAACTTGCATGCACCAAATCCAGTATAGCATCAAAAGTGAAGAGGAAAAAAAAAGAAAAAAAAAAGAAAAGAAATACTCCACCCTTTCAGTAAGTGGAAAGATCTCGTCTGCTTACTTATGGCGAATATGATATGAGCTATTTATATTCTTCACTGATACATCTACTTCATTATCTTTTTTTTTTTTGTTCTGTAGTTCTTAATGTGTTAAGCTTTTATGTTCACACTAAGCATTTATTTAACTTTTTTTTTTGTTCCATAATCACCTTCAACTTTTCTAGACATTTATCTTTCTCTTAATCCAAACCTTCCAGTTGCCTTTTTTTTTTTTCAGTAAAGTCGTCCACGGTCACTCAAATGAAGTAATTAGTGTCGTACAATCATCACCTGACAGTCAATGGCTTACAAGCGCCACAGTGCCAGTATCCAACAATCAGGACACCATATTTGCAATTACCTAACAGTCGAGATGTAAAATTGTCAACAGTTCCTCAAATAAAGTAACAAGTGTCGTAGTCGTTACCTAACAGTCAACAGAAAAAAAATAGTATCATTTATCTAACAGCCAAGAAGTCACAAAATCATTACCTGAACAGTCAAGAATAAAAGAAAACGTCAAGAGTTCCACCAATGAAGCAGCAAAAGTCATCCTGTCACTATCTACAAAAAGACCAATAAGCAAGCGAGTATCATTACCCAACAGTCAAGGAGTCACACTACCATTACCTCAACACTCAAGAATAATAATAAAAAAAAAAGGTCAAGTTCCACCAAAGAAGTAGCAAATGTCATCTTGTTATTACCTAGAGAAAAATCAACAGGGAAGCGAGTATCATTACCTAACAGTCAAGGAATCACACAATCATTACCTAAACCAGTCAAGAATAAGAAAAAATCCGCCTTTTTCTCACCAATGAAGTAACAAGAGTCGTCCTGTCATTACCTAGAGGAAGATCAACAAGCAAGCGAGCACAATTACATAACAGTCAAAGGGGTATTACCATCATTAACTAACACTCTACACTCTACAGCGTCTCCAGTGAAGCAACAAGTGTCGCCCTGTCATTACCTAGCAGAAGATTAATAAGCAGGCGAGGGGCGGGCGTGAAGTGTGGTGGGGCGAGGTGTGTGGACAGCAGCAAGTGGAGACTCTTACACTCTTCACCCCCTTGAGGGAATCTCGGTGAGGTGACGTCAGAACAGATAAGCACACACGGCTAGAGTAACGCAGGGTGGAGTAACGCAGCAGTAAGTAGCTGCGTATACGTGTGTTCAGGAGGAGCAGGCTGGCGGGTGTTAATTAATGCAAGGGTGTGTATGTGTGTGTGTGTGTGTGTGTGTGTGTGTGTGTGTGTGTGTGTGTGTGTGTGTGTGTGTGTGTGTGTGTGTGTGTGTGTGTGTGTGTGTGTGTGTGTGTGTGTGTGTGTCGAGGCTCAGAGGGTGACGATAGAGGCGGAGTATACACAAAAACACAAAGGAGAGACCAACAGCAGCTGACTTGTTGGTCGTTACGTGTAAAAGGGAGGTTTCAGTATTATAAAAATTGACGAAAAGCTTCCTTCTTTGCTTCTTTAACGATGATTTTCAAGTCAATATGAAGATCAGGGAGCTTTTGGAAACTAAAGAATGCGTGTCTGAAGAAATAAACAAGTTAGTAAAGGGAATAAACTGAGAGAGAGAGAGAGAGAGAGAGAGAGAGAGAGAGAGAGAGAGAGAGAGAGAGAGAGAGAGAGAGAGAGAGAGAGAGAGAGAGAGAGAGAGAGAGAGAGAGAGAGAGAGAGAGAGAGAAACAACGGTCATAAGCAGCAGTCCACAAACAGTACATAAAGCCTGTTATTTGCTCCTTCAACCAATATTTTCGTACACGTACTTAGAAGAAAGACTACAACAACTATTATGAACTGAAGGAGAGACAGAAGGAAAATACAAAAATACAAAACACCCGCCATATAAAACCTACACTTACTCGTATCATCTCTGGTTAGGTCCGGTAAGGCGTCCCCACAGTGAATCCTGCTCCCTCATCCACTCTGTCCTCTTCGTCTTTGTCACACCCATACTTCGAAACACTTCTGCATCGGATCACGACTGCTTTCAAAAGGCTCTGGTTGAAGTTACACGGATATTAAAGGATAGTTGTACGATTCTAGGGACACAACAACAAGAATTCTACATTATTAACGGGAGAAACACTCGTGGGAACCCAGTTAATTATCCTCATATTCCGAAACACTTCTGCACCGGATCACGACTATTTTCAAAAGGCTCTGGTTGAAGTTACACGGATATTAAAGGATAGTTGTACGATTCTAGTGACAAAACAACAAGAATTCTACATTATCAACAGAAGAAACACTCGTGAGAATCCGGTTAAATGTCTCTGTGGCCTTTGAAAACAGTCGTGATAGGAGAATAAAGCGTATCAGAATTCAGGCCTTACATTCATTACCACTAGATCTTTCGCCATTTTTTTTATTTATTTATTTATTTATTAGGAGGGGCACCAGTAAAGGGCACCGAAAATAGAAGGGGAGAAAAAAAAAGCCCACTGAGGTGCCGGTGCCCGAACAGAATCAGAAACCATTGTCAAAAACTGGAGGATAATTGTCTTGAAGCCTCCCATTAACCCTCTCTCTCTCTCTCTCTCTCTCTCTCTCTCTCTCTCTCTCTCTCTCTCTCTCTCTCTCTCTCTCTCTCTCTCTCTCTTGTCTGGTGCGTCCATTAACAAAGCAAGTGTACAATAAAGAGTTGATTTTTTTCAATATTCGAAACAATACAATCAAGACAACGCGGTAAATGTATTGGTCTTCTTTTTTTCCCTTAATTTATTTTTTATTTATTTATTTATTTATTTATTTTCATTTATTTATTTATTTATTTATTTATTTATTTTATTTATTTATTTATTTTATTTATTCTTTTTTTTTTTTGACGTTTTGGGGTAGGGGAGAAATTTAGGGCTTTTTCTTCCTCTAATTTTTTTAACACGATCCCAAACCCAACGACACGTAAATATCAGCAAACCAATAAAACAAACAAACAAACAAACAAACAAACAAACAAAAAACAAACAAACAAACACCACTCCATTCACACACACACACACGATAACCAACATCCTTAACACGTAAAATAAGACTAAATCAAAACAAACACACAAACACACAAATAAAAACCGACTACGTCATTCACAAGGTAGCGATAACCAAACCAAGGCGACACAGGGCGCATCAATAACCAACACAAGACTCAAGTGATGGAAACAAACAAGCCAGGCGGCGGGTCCCAAGTAGCCGCATCCCTCACAGAATAGGGAATGTTTTGATTCATAACTCACCAGCCGGATTTCCTTCTCGCGAGAGCTGCCGGGGAGAGAGAGAGAGAGAGAGAGAGACGAGAAGGGGAGGGTGGTGTGAGAGTGAAGGAGTGGTGGGGAGGAAGGAGCTGAGGAATGTAAATATCTGAATGGTGGCGCTAGGGAAGGTACAAAACTAGGGGACTGAGAGGAATAAGGGACAGATGTTGAGGATTAGATGAAGACATGAATGAGTACTCGGAAAACTTGCTACGGGAAATGGGGATATGAGGTTAGTTGGTGATAGGGAGGGATAAAGGGGAGTATGGGCAAGTGTATAGGTGTGAAGGGATGTTCTGGGTTATGGGGATGTGTACAGGGAAGTAAGGGTGGGAAAAAAAAAAGTAGGGAAGATGTGGGTGTATGGATGTGGAATGTAGGAGTGTCATGGTGGATGTGTGTGTGTGTGTGTGTGTGTGTGTGTGTGTGTGTGTGTGTGTGTGTGTGTGTGTGTGTGTGTGTGTGTGTGTGTGTGTGTGTTGGGGGGGGGGGTTGTTCTGATATGGGGAAGTGTGCAATGCGTGGGAACGAGAGAGAGAGAGAGAGAGAGAGAGAGAGAGAGAGAGAGAGAGAGAGAGAGAGAGAGAGAGAGAGAGAGAGAGAGAGAGAGAGAGAGAGAGAGAGAGAGAGAGAGAGAGAGAGAGAGAGGTGTGGTGTGAGTGCAGGGTGACAGCAGGTGTGGGTGCGAGAGTGTGTGTGAGGGATGTGGGCATGAGTAAGAGAGAGAGAGGGAGGTGAGGTGTGGTGGTGTGTGCTGGGGTGAAGTGTGTGTGCAGTGTGAGGGAGGGCAGAGTGAACCAGGTGGTGACGGACGCCTGCAGGTGGGTGAGGCGCAGCATTCTTCCCACAGAAACACTTACCCTCGCCACCTGTCGGGAGAAACAGAACGCATATAAACAACACAAGATACAGAAGAAATAATACTATGAAAATAATATAGAGTACTAAACTAATACGAACATTATACCAAACGATGCCTCACAGATACTAAATAAATGTTACACAGGAACTCGTAATAAATAGATAATATATAAAAACAAATAATGACAATAACAATAATAATAATGATAATAATAATAATAATAATAATAATAATAATAATAATAATAATAATAATAATAATAATAATAATATTAATAATAATAATAATAATAATAATAATAATAATAATACACAAACAGAGATAAAAAGAAAAAACACAGGAAACGCTCAGACAGACAAACAAACTGACAGACGCGTACCAAACCCTTCTTAGTAAAGGAAAGGGGGAATGAGAGAGAGAGAGAGAGAGAGAGAGAGAGAGAGAGAGAGAGAGAGAGAGAGAGAGAGAGAGAGAGAGAGAGAGAGAGAGAGAGAGAGGAAATTGCAGGGAAGAGGAAGGCAAGACGAGGGGAAGGAAATATCAATATAAATCATAACATTTAGTTGCACTGTTACACGTTCAGTTTCTTCAGACCACCTCAGTAACCATGAACACCATATACTATTCAGCGGTATATGATCCCTACTGTGCCGGCGCCCTTACGTCAGTCAGTCAGTCAGTCAGTCAGTCAGGAGCTGCCTTGTGGAGATCAACTGGCAATTTGCACTTAATTAATAACCATTTCAACCCTTTCACTGCAATACGAAACAGCTAGCAGCACCAGAAGTAATGCATGAAATTTTCATAAGCATCTGCAAGGAAGAATGGGATTAAAAAGAATAGTTTTTGCAATTCCTACCCAGTTTAAACATTGGAGATGGCTGCAGAAGTAACGATGTCTCAGAGTAAGTAGTGATTATGGAAAGGTGTACTAAATGGCAGTCAAAGGGTTAAGTGGTAAAGGTTTAGTTTAATGACAATGACAGTAATGAAAGAAAACAAAGGAATTCAGTATACATTGCAGCTCAGCCTAATCAATCAGTCAATCAATCAGTCAGTCAGTCAGTCACCCATACCAAGGACTAAACAGTGCACGGAAGATAAAAAAAAATAATAATAATGAGTTCAATTAAAGCGTAAATGTAACAAATTAAAAACACCGGCCAGTCACGCAACGAAATCCTCCGCTCCCAAGAACAAGACAGACTGACAAACAGACAAACAGACAGACAGGCAGGTGTTTATAATTTCACGGCTATAAATAAAAGACTTCGCTGAAAGAAACAAAGAGAACTGACACAAGTCCCTAGCCACGTGTTTGTCACTTCCGCATGTGGGGGGAGGAGGAGGAGGAGGAGGAGGAGGAGGAGGAGGAGGAGGAGGAGGAGGAGGAGGAGGAGGAGGAGGAGGAGGAGAGAGAGAGAGAGAGAGAGAGAGAGAGAGAGAGAGAGAGAGAGAGAGAGAGAGAGAGAGAGAGAGAGAGAGAGAGAGAGAGAGAGAGAGACGAAGAAGAAGAAGAAGAAGAAGAAGACGGACATTGACATTCTTAAATCATATAAAGAGGGAACACGCGGACAGCAGGTGTACCCCAATACACACACACACACACACACACACACACACACACACACACACACACACACACACACACACACACACACACACGTGCAAAACAAAGTAATTATCCTGTCTTAACATAACTGGGAAACCTAACACGCAACACCGACCTTCACTGAGCCAGAATAAAGACAGCCAGCCAACCAGCCAGTCTTTGGTCTATTGTTTACAGATACAGGAAAAAATAAATAAATAAATAAATAATACAGGGAAGAATTAAGAGGAATGTAGCGTCTAATTAGCTGCGGCGATTTCTCTACCCACGTGTCACTTTGGTATGAGGGAAGTTTACAGCGTGTGAGGAAAAGACCAGTAAGAACTATGAGCGGTTGGATTACAGTGGCAGTTTAGACCTTAAGGTATTTCCTGCACGTACAAAGTGATGTGTTTTCAATACTAAACTTGCCTTTCTCTTAGATCTTCAAGGTTATAAGCATTACGAGTGGGATTTTTTTTTTCTTTTTTTTTCATTTTTATCTTCTTTTTCCTTGGCCGACCTCTCTTATACATATACTATATATCTATATAAAAACACATATTTCGACATCTTTTTCTCGGCTACACTGTAAAAGGCAGCAATTCAAACCACTCAGACACTGTTCGCAATCTTTATAAGGACTAAAAAGGAAGAAATGGAATTGAAAGAACAGATATTTAACCGGTCTCCCTAATGCATAAAGAGAACAGAACTTCTCGGCATCTTTTCTCAACTACTTTTAACTCTTCCACAGCAATATACACCAATTCAAACCAGAAAAAAAAAACGCAATCTTTAGAAGAGCCAAGAAGAAAGAAAACGGATTAAAAGAATAGTCCTCCCAATATCCACCCAGAATAGTGTTTAGAAATGCCTCGAAGTGGTCTGAGACAAGGAAAACAGTGCCAAATAGTAGTGACAAAAGTTAACAGGCTCTATATAGTGGGAGTTACTGGAGTATTCAAGGGTGTTTTCACGATTCTAGCTATAGTAAAACAAGTACTGCATATCATCAAAGGGAGAAAACATCTATAAAAAAACCTTGACTAATCATCTCAGTGGCTTTTGAAAATGAGTGAGCCAAGCGTTTAAGAATATGAGCAGAAAACCGAAACCCTTTTTATTGTGTGGCTTGAAAGAGTCAGAGGCGGCGAGTCTGAGCGTCTATCAAGCCCTGCAGTACTTTGGTCATGTGGCGGCCTTATGAAGATCATTAGGCCGCATGGAGAATAAAACCAAAATATAATACGGCCATGTTGTGAGTGTACTGGGTGGAATGCAGCTGGTTGAATTGAATGAATGAATGAATGAATGGAATGTATTGAATGAATGAAGGAATGAATGGATTGAATGTATTAAGTGAATGAATGAATGAATGAATTGAATGAGTGAATGAATGAACTGAATGAATGAATGAATGAATGAAATGAATGAATGAGTGAATGAGTTGATTGATTGACTGACTGAATGACTGACTGGACGACTGTTTGATTGATTGATTGACTAAGTGAATAAAAGAATTAATGAGTGAATGAATAAATGACTCTGGTTCACTGATTAACTGACTGATTGATGAAATGACTGAATGAATGAATGCCCGATAGATTGACTAACTGTTTCATTGACAAACTGACAGACTAGCTGGACTGGCGCCTAAGTGGGATTTTTTTTCCTTTTTTTTTTTTTTTTTGGTTTTGTTTCCCTTGGACAAGTAACCCTCTTACGTAAAAAAAAAAAAAAAAAGCTGATTCTGACTGACTGACTGACCAAATGATAAACACACCCCAACAACAGAAATCATAAAGCCACAACACTAAGTAGTCTGAAATGGCGAGAGTTAAGGCACTGAGAATTGGACAAGGTAACTGACGCACAGGTAGGAAGGAGGAACACTGGGACACACGAGAACTCAGGAAACAAAGAGTGGAAGGAATAGGGGCGAAGAGCGGCTGGCATGAAGGCATAGCGGGAAGGCAGACAGCGTGGATGGGTGGGTGGGGAGGGTGCTGGTGGAAGCAAGGGCGGCTGGCGGGACTGAGTCAAGAGGGCGAGGACAAGCCGTGGCAACATGAAAACGATATTCTTTTTGAACACGACACTGTTGAAGTCTTGGCCTTACTCGTGTTTGCCGTTAAGCTGTTCTGCACTGAAGCTTAGCCGGTAATGGAGCGGCGGCGTGTGTGTGTGTGTGTGTGTGTGTGTGTGTGT
The DNA here is from genome assembly GCF_035594125.1 of Scylla paramamosain. NCBI lineage: Eukaryota > Metazoa > Arthropoda > Malacostraca > Decapoda > Portunidae > Scylla > Scylla paramamosain. Next base: position 9,071,126 of record NC_087154.1, read on the forward strand.
GTATACAGGGGTGGGTATGAAGTATAAATACAGCTCATACAGAAGAACGAGTGTATACAGGGTGCAGTTTATGTTCTCGGTGATGTTGTGTATGCTTTATTTTGGCAGCAGAATATACATAAATCTTGCTGAGAGAGAGAGAGAGAGAGAGAGAGAGAGAGAGAGAGAGAGAGAGAGAGAGAGAGAGAGAGAGAGAGAGAGAGAGTATAAGTTTAAATTCATGTTCTGGGATACGTCATTCGTTCAATGTAAGATCTCTCTCTCTCTCTCTCTCTCTCTCTCTCTCTCTCTCTCTCTCTCTCTCTCTCTCTCTCTCTCTCTCTCTCTCTCTCTCTCTCTCTCTCTCTCTCTCTCTCTCTCTCTCTCTCTCTCTCTCTCTCTCTCTCTCTCTCTCTCTCTCTCTCTCGTTCCTCTAAAGAAATGAAAGAGTACACACATTTAAATTCCGAAGGACATTATTCGCTATATATGGTAATGTTTTTTTTTTCTTTTTCTATCTTATTTCTTCTTCTTCTTCTTCTCCTTCTTCTTCTACTTCTTCTTCTCCTCCTTTTCCTTCCTCTCCTTTTCCTCCTCCCATCCCCCGCATCTTCCTCCTTCCCATCAAAATGTTTCGATCAGACTCAACAGCACAAAGTAAAACAATCAGTGTGTTCAGTGTGTATGTGTGTGTGTGTGTGTGTGTGTGTGTGTGTGTGTGTGTGTGTGTGTGTGTGTGTGTGTGTGTGTGTGTGTGTGTGTGTGTGTGTGTGTGTGTGTGTGAGTGTGTCTAAGTGTCTGGCATCTGCGGTCACACGTGCAGTAGTAAACTTGTAGCGCGGCGCAACATACGTACTCGTACGTGCTACCCAGTGAACTTCTCCCGGCATGAAGCCACACTGGACGCCGCGGCTAATGGGAAATACGTACGGGAAATTGTACACCAGTCGGCAAGGACATGATGCAAAACTGGGCTTCCTCGGCCTCTCAGCCACGTGCATACACCACTGCCACGCCTCGCCGCCACCTTATTAACCGCTATACTCTAAGTCACGGTGATGAGAGCGTGTGAGGAATGTTATATAATTAGTCTATACGCGTGATTACAGTTAAATATGGATAAATTTAATAGATACTCCATAGGTAAAGGTGATGCGTAAACAGAAATACGGAAGGGAAGGGCTAACGTTATTAATTTACAAGTAAGGGTGATAGGTAAGCAGAAGTGTGTAATGTATAGGATAAGGGTAGACATACAGAAGCAAGGGCAATATTGCAACTTTATAGGCGAGGGTAATAGTGAGCAGGAGCGTGTAATGTATGGGTTAAAGGCTTATACCGAGAAGAAAAGTGCAATATTACTACTCTACAAGCAAAGGCGACAGGTAAGTAAGGACGAAATGCGTAATATACCTGTTTTGTGAAGTGAAGATCGGGAAGAGGTGTACTGTGACTTAGAGTTTAGCATGATGGGTGTATACACAGGAAAAGTTCAATGCAACTCTTCATTAAGTTACGATGATGGGTGATTAAGTACGTAGAGAGAGCGCTTTATATATTTCTCTTCACATTGCGTACTAAGGAGGTTATGGAGAACAGCGCGTAGATTTGGCGGAATTAGTAAGTATTTTCACCGCATTACTATTTCTTCGTTTCTTTCTGAAATTTCCGGTGATATTATAGCCAGCCAACCAGTCAACTTCATCCGGTCAATCACTCACCCCCTCAATTCTTCCATCAAATCAATTTCTTTCTAAAGCCCAAAAATATCCATAATAAATATCTTAAAAACCGACAACTAAGAGATTTTTAGCCAATCAGAGGACTTGTGATTGCCGAAAGACGTTAAACACAGTGGGAAAAAAAAAAATTGCAGAAGCTAACATGACTTTTAACCTTGACCGCAAATGTGTATACTTGTCTGGTACAAATGATACCCACACCACTGCTTTCCTCCGCTTCTTTCCCCCGTATACAGCCCACAGAGACTGAGCCAACCAAGGTCTGCTCACTGCGGCCACTCTCCTCCCCACGTAATGTCATCAAGGTTGTACTCGTGAATGACTCTTCATGGGACGTATTACTGACCGCTCTAAGACGCAATAAATCGCACATCACTTAAAGATATAGTCATGTACATTAAAAGAGTAACATGTCGTATTCTTTTCTACCATGTTAAGTTTTCCTCCACCTTCTCTGATTTATTGGTGAACTTGAAGACACGAAAGAAACATGTTCACAGTATCAAAGGCATCCGGACTGGAAGAACAATAACACAATGCAATGGAAGAAGAGTCCAGGTTACTCCGCTTCTCACCAGGACTGTACCACGAGTCGATAAACTTCACAAACACGAAAGTGACAAAAGTTCGCAATATGAAAGGCATAAAAAAATTAAAGTAAAATCACAAAATACATTTAACAGTCCACATTACTCAGCTTCTCACAACTCACCCTGAGAAAGCTTAGAATTTCCACCACACACTGACGATCACTACAATCTTGCGACCCACTGCAGGACGAGTACTCCCCACTAACCCACGCGTCATCCTCCTTCCCTCCCTGCCTGCCTCACTCCCTCGCTCCCTAATATGCAAACACGATAACAAATTGAGTTACGGACACTAAACATACATATGAACGATCTCCTTTACACGCTAATCAGGCTGACACTCTATACGTCATCGAAGGTTAAACCGGAAAGCTGAATTTGATACTACAAGAACAAAAAAAGAGAGAGACGGGTCTTGAGTTACAAATTATAAGGCAACTTTTACTCCGCAACTAATTTGGTGTCGAGTGTCTCTCACAACTCAGAGTTAAGTTGTAGGGGGCGAAGTCAAAGCCGTGTTCAGGAGCGCTGGTGAGAGGCCAGGTGAGGTGAACAGGTACTATATTTCTCCTGCTGAGTATTTCACCACATACTATTGCCTTGTATACGCACATCATACTGTAACTGCCGATTCTTACGTCCAGTCTTGGTAAATTTATTCACGGTGATAGGGGGGTTGCTTTGCGCGAACCTTAAGACTCAGTTGATGAAAATATGAGTATAATACTAGGGTGCTGTCAAATTACCCGTTAGACTCCCCATTTCCCACTGTCTTCTGACCAACCTCTCTTAGATTCCGTCAACCAATCACCAGCCACTACGTAGTTATGCCCTTCCTCTCACTCCCGCAGGAAGAGCAAGCGTCGCCACAGTATATGAGACAGTACAGTAGTGTCACGCTCACCTCAGCTGGATGTTTGGGAGTCACGGTTTGAGTTCACGACTGACTGTAGATAACGTCAAGGACACAGTGACTGGCGTATATGGATTTGTGTATAAGTAATTTTCTCTCTCTCTCTCTCTCTCTCTCTCTCTCTCTCTCTCTCTCTCTCTCTCTCTCTCTCTCTCTCTCTCTCTCTCTCGCCTGACGCCACCTCCTCTCCAATCGCAGGAATTCGCCGAGACCGCCATGAACGAGCTGCTGGGTCTGTACGGCTACGGCAAGGTGGACAGCCGCGACACCCTGGGCCTGTCGCTGCACCGCTTCACCGCCACGCACAGCCCGCCGCGCCCCACCAGCCCCGCCAGGCCCCCAACCACACGCAGCCCCGCGCGTCAAGACAAGCCCAGCCCGCCCCCCGCAGCCCACAGCCCTGCCCCGCACCATGGCTCGGAGGCGGAGCACGACGACGACTCTCTGGACTCCGAGGACATGGCAGTGCAGCGTCAGGCCGAGCAGAGCGTCAGGAGCGTCAGTCCGCCGAAGACTGACCAGGGCTCCGGCTCCTCCTCCCGAGGCAGCACTCCGAAGTCCGGTGAGTGTTATGGAGTTGATCTAAGTTTTCTTTCTCTTTTCTTTGCTTCTGAGGGAGATTGGCACAAGGAGACAGTGAAAGACAGTGGGAGAAAGTTTATTTGTAGCTTCCCACGTCAAAAAAGTTTAATTAATAAGAGATAGTCGAGGCGGGATGGCGGGATGGCCAGGAATTCATTTGCCGCCCTCCCCCTTCAAACATTTAATTAGTAAAAGAGATGTATGTAACTTTTTTTCTTATTTATTTATATACTTTTTTTTACAAGACTGCGTCAAGCTCGTAATGTCTCGTCCTTTAATATCAAACGGTTATGTGTTTTCTTTATGTTAATGTAAACTGCTGTGCACACATCGTCCCCTCTCGGGATGCACTCCACTCAGCTTTTTTTTTTTTTTTTTTTGTCCACTTGGAAGAACTGTATTTTTGCACGTCCTTATCGTGTGTGTGTGTGTGTGTGTGTGTGTGTGTGTGTGTGTGTGTGTGTGTGTGTGTGTGTGTGTGTGTGTGTGTGTGTGTGTGTGTGTGTGTATGAGGCCAAGATAAAAAAAATAAATAAATAAACAAATAAAAGAGGTGGGAGACATAAAGCATCGAAACGTGACATGAAGCAATTCTAGGCATAAAATAACATGACAGAACAAGATAAAAAAAAAAAAAAAAAACTCATCGAAACTTATTTCTATACCAACTACGTTAAGATTTATTGAAGTACCGTCAACACAAACCAACACACAGCTACTCTATCACACACACACATACACACACACACACACACACACACACACACACACACACACACACACACACACACACACACACAGACTGACGCACACACTGAAGACTTGGACGAGGGAAGGTGATTATCAGGCGTAAGAGTGACTAGAGAGGTGCGAATACTTGGCCTGACAGATCGGCGCCGGCGACGAAAACGAAGCCAAGAAAGAGGAGAAGGGGGCGACTCTTATAAAATGCGTCAAGGTGAAACGGATTAGATGAGCAGGAAAAATACGGAAAGTTTTGATAGATGTAAGGGAAGAACAAGCAGCAGCAGACATTTTGGCTCTTACATGGTTCTTTATGATAAGTTACACTGTTACATCTAAGATAAACATACTCGTACAATGACTGAGCGAAATGTATTGTTGATTTTTATATATTTATTCTCATCTTTTGATATATCTAAGAGAAGAACAAGCCACAACTGACATTTTGTCCAATTTCAGGCTGTCTATGATAAGTTACGCTATTCATTCTAAGGTAAATATGTACTGATAAAGCGAAATGTACAGTTGTTTTTATTTATTCTTTTTTTTTTTACATGTCAACTGTCAGGAAGAGTGGCCAAGAGCACAAAAAACATATATATATATATATATATATATATATATATATATATATATATATATATATATATATATATATATATATATATATATATATATATATATATATATGAATGAGAAAAGCCCCCACTTAACTTACTACTCTCAAAACGTTAAAGAAAAAGGAACAAAAAAAAAAAGTTGGCCAATCGAGTTTCCTACTTAGGCGTCTTGATGCTCCTCTCCTGAAGTAGTCCAGTCGTGGGCAGGAGGGGAAACAGAAGCAGGCACGGAGCTCCAGAGTTTACGAATGAAAGGGATGGAAGAGTTAAGATTGTTCTTATTGTTGTTATTGTTGTTGTTGTTGTTCCTCTTATTACCATTATCATATTATCATTATTATTATTATTATTATTATTATTATTATTATTATTATTATTATTATTATTATCATCATCATCAACTGCGTACGTACCTTCACACTCCCAGGCAGACATTTACTAAACAACAAGCAAGTTCACTGACCTAATCGTCCCCTTCCATCCTCCTTCTATGTCCCATTCCAAACTTTTTTCTAGTAGACTCTCTCTCTCTCTCTCTCTCTCTCTCTCTCTCTCTCTCTCTCTCTCTCTCTCTCTCTCTCTCTCTCTCTCTCTCTCTCTATCATATGTGCCCGCTCGCCAGCTTTCCCACCCCCATCCTCCCCCTCCTCCTGCTTCTCCCCCTGCTCCTCCTCCTCCCACACGTCTACAGCTCTCAAGAAATAATTACTCCTAGCTACTACCAGCTGGGGATGAGTCTGGCGGCCCTCCAGCCTCCTCCCGGCCCCGCCAAATGAGCCTTCCTCTGCTATATTTGTCCGAGCGGGGATATGGGCTCCCTCCTCCCGCCCCCTCCCCTTCCCTCTCCTCCTCCCCAACCAGGAATCTGACACCTGAGCGGAGGGAGGGGGACGGGGAGAGGGAAGAGGACGGTGAGAAGGGGTTAAATGGAGGAGAAGGTAAGGTCACGTTTAGGTCAGTTCAGGTGTCTTAGTATTAGTATATTATTGGTGGTGTCTGGTGTTACGTTAGGTTAGGTTGGGTTAAGTTGGGTTGGGTTGGGTTAGGTTAGATTGGGTTAGGTTAGGTTAGATTGAGTTTGGTTAGGTTGGGTTGGGTTGGGTACTGTTTGGTACGGTTTGGTTCAGTTAAATTAGGTTGAGTTTGGATGAGTTTGACTGGGTTAGGTTCAATTAGGATGAGTTATATTCATCTGAGTTGGGTCGAGTTGTTTCGGGTCGGGTTGGACTGGGTTGGGATGGGTTAGGTTAGGTTAGCTTTCGAGTTAAGTCATGCTTGGTTGGATTACTTTAGGTTAAGTTACGTTAAGTTACGTTAGGTTAGGTTACGTTAGTTAAGCTTAGGTTACTTTTCGTTAGCTAAGTTATATAATGTGACCATGTTGTGAAGCTGGTGAAGTCATGTGAGGTCACGTCAGGTCAAATTAGGTTAAAGCGAGCTACAGCAGGTGAGATGAGGTCAAGTTAGGTGATGTAACGGCGTTAAGTTATGAATAGCGTTGCGTAACACTGAAAGTAAGTTCAGTGAGGCTAAGTTAGGTCATAAGTACAAGGTTAAGTTAGGTCATGAAAATTAACTCGAGACTGAGATGTTATACAGTGTTTAGTTAGAAAGGTATAGTGCCCCCCACCCCTCTCTCTCTCTCTCTCTCTCTCTCTCTCTCTCTCTCTCTCTCTCTCTCTCTCTCTCTCTCTCTCTCTCTCTCTCTCTCTCTCTTGATACACCTGACGGCTGTATCAAAGCGAGTATGGCGTCATGGTCAACAGAGAGAGAGAGAGAGAGAGAGAGAGAGAGAGAGAGAGAGAGAGAGAGAGAGAGAGAGAGAGAGAGAGAGAGAGAGAGAGAGAGAGAGAGAGAGAGAGAGAGAGAGAGAGAGAGAGAGAGAGAGAGAGAGAGAGAGAGAATATTGGGGACTGAGAAAAAAATATAGGCTACAAATGAAAAAGCCAAAAAGGAAGAGAAAGAAAGAGAAGGCAAGTCAAAAGTAGGAGAAAGTAATAAAATAAACAACAAAAAAACGAAACAAAGAAAGAATTGATTAAAACGGAAAGAAGAGAAAGGATGTGCTAAAAGAATGAGAAAAAAACGAATAAAAGAGAGAGAGAGAGAGAGAGAGAGAGAGAGAGAGAGAGAGAGAGAGAGAGAGACGCAACACCTTACACTCGCTCACAACCATAATAAAGACAGACAGACAGACAGACAGACAGACAGACAGACAGACAGACAGACAGGCACGGCGGGACAGAGGGAGGGACAGAGTACATAAGCCACGCTCCTGGTGATTAAAGTTTATAAATGGATGACAGGGACAGACGAGGGAGGACATTAGCAGAAGGCGAGTCACCACCACCAACACCAGTAGTAGTGGTGGTGGTGGTGGTGGTGGTGGTGGTGGTGGTGGTGGTGGTGGTTGTGGTGGTGGTGGTGGTGGTGTCCGAAAGATGAGAGGACCCTTTGACAATAATGGTGCGCGGGTTGCAGAGAGAGAGAGAGAGAGAGAGAGAGAGAGAGAGAGAGAGAGAGAGAGAGAGAGAGAGAGAGAGAGAGAGAGAGAGAGAGAGAGAGAGAGAGAGAGAGAGAGAGAGAGAGAGAGAGAGAGAGAGAATGCGAAGGACAAACTGGTGTAATAAGTTTAATATTAACACGACCAAGGAAAGCTGTTGCGGGTTTTAGGGGGAGTGGGAATGGTAGGAGGTAATGGTGGTGGTGGTGGTTACTGCTACTGCAGCGACAACAACAACAACAACAACAACAACAACAACAACAACAACTAGAGAAAAGTTTCATAAACAGAGCATTAAGAAAGAGAAGCAAAGAGAGATGAGAGTAAAAAAATAAACAAATAGTATAACGTGACTTTCTTTGCGTTACAGTTAATTAATTTATTCACTGACACACAAATGACGTAAATATTTCCTTAACCGCCACAACCACCACCACCGCCTGAAGCGCCTCCCAAGTGCCAGGCTCAGCTCAGCTCAGCTCAGTTCAGTTCAGTTCAGTTCAGTTCAGTTCAGTTGCTGGCCTTTACGTATATGGACACTTACTGATACGCCTTTGTCAGTGTCTAGTCATTCAGTACATTTCCTTCTCTTTCCTATTCTTGTCCTATTGTCTAAAATTTAGATGTTGTTCTTTTCGTTTTCCTTTCTCACAGCCCAGGTATTTCCTTTTCTTTCCTATTCTCTTCTTATCGACCAAAATTTAGGTACTGTTCTTTTTGTTCTTTCTCACTGCCTGGATCTCTTTTTTTTTTCCTCTCTCTAACTATCCAATCCTTTATATTGTCCTCAGTGTTCCCTCCTTACCATCCAAGAGACACTACAACGATGTCATCTTCCTGTCTGTATAGTTGTAATCTCACCTGAGCTCCAGTACCTTTGCCACGTGCTGCTCGCTCTCACAACAAACACCGTAACGCGAAGGGATGTCAAATTCAATTGTGATGGTGGATATAGGCATACAGGAACATAATAACATAAGGGTAGAAGAAATTAGACCTACATGTAGCATTCCCAGCAAGAAACATACCTGCCTATTTCCACCTATCACCTTCATCTATAAATTTGCGTCGTCTTCTCTTAACCAGTTCACAGCGATACGAAACAATTAAAAGCACCAAAAGTAATACATGATACCTTTATAAGCATCTATAAGAACGTAGGGGATTAAAAAAGGATAGATTTTGTTATTTCTACCCAGCTT